>NW_016157134.1:554346-560797 GCF_001687245.7 Rhagoletis zephyria | reverse complement strand
TTCCCTCTTCAGATCCCTATAGCGGTCCCACATGGGTAACGTTGCGCCCGGTCGCAGCGTGACCCTGTAGGCGGCATCTTTTTTCTCTGCAGCTTCCTGACACTTCTCATCGTACCAGTTGTTCTTTAGGGTTCGCTGAAATCCGACTATTTCTTCGGAGGCGGTACTTACTGAGCGGGAAATGTGGTTCCACTGCTCGCATATGTCGACTTGTTGAAGAGTGCTCTCTGAGAGCAGGTGTGTGAGTCGAGTAGCGAATGCATTGGCTGTCTGTTGTGATTGCAGCTTTTCGACGTTAAGCTTTCCTTGCATATTTGGGCGCACATTCTTTGCTGCACAGAGGCGGGTGCGTATCTTGGCTGCAACAAGATAGTGGTCCGAGTCGATGTTTGGGCCTCGGAGTGTACGTATGTCTAAAACACTGGAAGCATGCCTTCCGTCTATCACAACAAGATCGATCGGGTTTCTTGGTTTTCGATCCGGAGACAGCCACGTAGCTTGATGAATCTTTTTATGCTTGAACCTAATACTGCATACTACCATGTTTTGGGCCCAGGTGAAGTCGATCAGCCTCAGTCCATTCTCGGACGTTTCGTCGTGGAAGCTGAATTTTCATACGGTGGTTCAAAAGATCCCTTCCTTGTCCACCCTGGCGGTGAAGTCGCCAAGCACGATTTTGTTATCGTGGCGGGGGCAGCGTTCGTACGTGCGCTGCAAGTGCTCATAGAAGAGATCCTTGGATACCTCATCCATCTCTTCCATCGGGGCATGGGCGCAGATGAGCGAGATGTCGAAGAATCTCGCTTTGATGCGGATTATAGCTAGACGCTCGTCCACCGGGGTGAACGACAGTACTCGGCGACGGAGTCTCTATACGGCGCAAGGCCTCAGGCATTGCTTGCCCTGCTTCGTCCAACGCATTTCTTGGATGGCGGTGATGCCAGCTTTTGTTCTTACGAGGACATCAACCAGCCGGGAAGAGGCACCTTCCCCATTAAGGGTCCGGACATTCCAGGTGCATGCCCTCAAATCGTAAACATTTGCCGTGCTCGTCATAATAAGGGGGTCTTGTCCGAGGCATTGTTTCTCTTCTTCACTGGAAGGGGTTTTTACGTGGCGGATCCCAAACCCAGCGCACAACCCATTGCTGGAACTGAGGTGGTTTCACAACCAAATACACTTTTATATAGCGAGCCGCTCGCTCCAAGACAGACACCCGCGTGCAGCCGCACCTACTGGTGAACTGACGCTGCAGACTTCAGTGAGCCCTTAGACCGAATAAGTCGGAGTGGCCCCACCGAAGCTCCCTCTCTTTCTGCCGTGACCCAAGGCTCCACTCGGATTGGTTACCGCATCTCGCACATGGGTTGCTCACGTTGCCCAGAGAACGCGAACGAGGACGCAAGAGTCGGGATTGAGTATAGCCGTGCAACTGTAACTGTATACAAAGCGCAACGACTATACCCCATTGCACAGGCGAGACTTACTGTTACTAATTTATGATAATAATATGATGAACATCGTTCAGATTGTAAACAAATTATTTTAAAATAAAAAAATTTTGAAACATTTTTTTTTGTCAATTTCCTATATTCGCAATTTTTATATTGTATGCATAAACATAACGTCACTAGACACGAATAAAGGCGCGAGCTCAAAAGTTGAAAGTTCAGCGAAGAAAGACTCTTAACATAGTTGACGGCGAAGAAAGACGCGTTAAAATATTTGACGGCGAAGAAGGACGCGTAAACTTATTTTCGCGGTCAACTATGTTTGCGGTTGTAATAGTATGTACATTCCGTAAAGAGTTTTTGGGGAATAATGCTGAAGTGGCAGTCCTTGGTCAAGTATAAATCTATGATTACGCGTCTTTCTTCGCCGTCAACTAGGTTACGCGTCTTTCTTCGCCGAAGTTTTTATTAAGCGCCTTTTTTCGTAAAATTTTTTTTATGCGTCTTTTTTCGCCGTCGAAACACTAGCGCGCCTTTATTCGTCTCTAGTGATGATAAGTAAACTAATTAGTGTTTCTAGAAGTTGTGCCTGTTTAGTGTTTCCATACTCATTTGCATAAATAAAATGTTTCCACGATGATGGAAATTAGTGGCTTTTCTATTAGAGCTACCGAAATTGTTTCTAAATTTGCAAAAATTCNTGATAAGTAAACTAATTAGTGTTTCTAGAAGTTGTGCCTGTTTAGTGTTTCCATACTCATTTGCATAAATAAAATGTTTCCACGATGATGGAAATTAGTGGCTTTTCTATTAGAGCTACCGAAATTGTTTCTAAATTTGCAAAAATTCGCAAACTATAGCTAATATTAAAAAAAGATGAGAATATTTGGAATCAGCGACCTAAATGCACGTCAGCAATATTAGTGCTTTTCTTTACATCTTTTGACTATAGGCCAGTGCAATTATCAAGAGAACAATTAAAATTTTATTGAAAACAGATAACTTTGAAATGAACGATAAGCTAAAGGGCTGCGAGAAATGATATTTGACTTTGTCTTATGCGTTAATTCATTATCTAATAATATGCACCATACCTTTTTGCTGATCCCGGGATTTTTAACAAGAACGGGTCTTATTTGACTAGTGGGCTGTGGCTCACTTGGCGGTCGATGCGCGGGCTCTTATAATTAAAATAAAAGACTAATATTTTGCAGGCTTGTTGTTGACTTCATGATACAATATATTTTCACTATAACCAAGGGATTTGAGAAAAATTAGATTTTCGACCCGCCCTAATATATAAACGCTAAATCTTGATCTTACTAAGTAACGAAGAGATTTGAAAAAATGCGGCGTTTCAAAGGAAATTGCATAACAGATTTGTTCGTATAAGTGACCAGTTCGTTTTCTGTCAGTAGTGGCTTATTTTTGGGCCTATTTTGTGATTTTAAAGTGCTCTAGCAACTTAGATTTTTTGATGTAACTTTCGTTTTCGGTACGTAAATTCTTCGGAGTAAAAGAAATATTCTACTGTATAAATTTAAATTAAATTCGCCAAAACTATAGTAATTTAAGGCAAATAACTTGTTAATGGGAAAATCAACTACTGGTTTAACAAAAATAGATTATGTGTTGGATACTTTCTAAACCAGAGCTTCCTAAAGTGGGTTCCGTACAAAAGTCACCAGGGTTCCGTGAAATTATTAATTTTTGGCTGGTAAAATTCGGTATGAATAAGCACGGCGGTCGGCAGTCAGTTTGAGTTGCACACAAAAAGAAAAGTTGTATAAACCGCATGACCGAGACGCAATTATCTATGTTCCAGTATATGTATGCACTCGTAGTTGGTATGATTGCCGCACCTATATAATAGCGTTGAGCGTTGCGCTTGACAGCTTGTTTTTTTCTAACTTGTGTATGTGTTGTTGGCTACTGTAGCCGAAGGGTCAGAGGTGGGCTCTACCACTCTGAATGACCTGCATTCGCGGCCCGGTCAAAGCAATGTCGCAAAACATATAGAAAAAACGTTCTTAACACCGGTCGCCCCTCGGCAGGAAACGGCAAACCTCCTAGTGTATTTGTGCCATGGAAAAGCTCATAAAATCCATTGGCTCTTTGAAGGCAGAGCAAAGCAGTAGGTCCCTCCATTTTTGTAACAATATCAAGACACACACCACAAATTGGAGGAGAAGCTCGGCCAAACACTTAGCGTCAAAATATTGTTATTATTATTTGAATATCCGGGCTATAACACTCTTGGAAAGATCAGTGCAATTACTAAATTTTTGCAGGGAAAATCATCAGCTGCATTTTTGTTGAGAGACAAATCATCATCCTTTGAAAGAAAATTTAATTTCTGGATTACTCAGTGGAAAAATTAGCATTGAATGTTTCCCACTTTTATACAACTTTCTACAAGAAACGTCATAACAGGGCACTTGGTAAATCTCCTGAGATCTTAGGGAGATTATCTTTCGGATGGCTAGTAATATCGATTGGGAACAAAATTATTTACGAAGCATTCGTATATCTGGCAGAGTTGTTTGAAATGAAAAACACATTTGAGTCTGTGTCTCTGAACGAATTTTAGGTTGGTATTAGGAGTAAATACCATGAAGTAGCTAAAAAGGCTATCTTAACTTTGCTTCCTTCTGTCACAACGTCTCGTTGTGAAACAGGGATTCACCTTACATAAAAAACAAGTTCAAGTCGAAATTGGATGCAACCCCAGAAATGCGCGTATAGCTTTCAGACGTAATATCAAACTATCAAGTCTATTCTGCACGTTGCCGAACATTATGTAACCGGAAAATTGTATTACCAAAAAAATGTTACCAGTTCTTATTACCGCGATTCTAGGTACGTTGGTAATGCAGTTAAAATATTCAACAATTCAGCTATAAGATGGTAACAAAATTTCCCGTTTACAACAGTACACAGAATGCGAAAAGGGTTTAAAAATTTACAGGAACTTTTTTTATCGGTAACAAAAATTTTTATAACCAGCGCAGAATAGACCTGCTTAAGGTAATATTTAATAATTGTGAAACAATTTCATTCTTCAAATTAAAATTTTAAGTATTTATATTATTTCTAGTAGTAGTTTTTATCCATATTTAATGAAGTGAAGTAAGCGATTTTGGCCGAGTTCAAAACAGTACGCCAGTCATTTCTCTTCTGTGCTAACTGACGCCAGTTGGAAATGCCAAGTGAAGCCAAGTCCTTCTCCACCTGGTCTTTCCAACGCAGAGGAGGCCTTCCTCTTCCTCTGTTGCCAGCATCGCGGCCCGCGTTGAATATTTTCAGAGCAGGAGCGTTTCTGTCCATTCGAACGACATGGCCAAGCCAGCGGGCCCCTGGATTTTAATTCGCTGCACTATGTCTATATCGTCTGCGAAATTCGCCATCACCACCAGTGTAGCCGTTTTAGCCCTTTGGTGGCTAGATTTAGCTACCACATACTTTTTTTGGCCACATAAATTTAAAACTGCCCCTAGCCCCTTTTTTAGCCCTTTGGAGAATTTACTTATACTTGGCATCAAAAAGTTGTATATGCTTAATTTGATCTCATTTTTTTCAATTATGTAAGAGACGAATTTTTAATCTAAGAAAGACTGATATATCTGTATGTATTTTATGTTCCTTACGTTTTTATACATACATACTGGAAAAGTGATAAGGCTTTTAACCTATCTTCTAACGATTTAACTATTCTTTAAAATAGATAAGTTTACGATATTTCCTCGACCTCATTTGTAAAGCAATAAATACTGTACCAGCATGCTGGCAAGTTATATGCTTCGGGCCTGATGGTACAATCACTTGATGGAGCCACCAACCTGGTGTCGTATATTTCTCCTTTTATACAAAAAGGTTTTTAGTTGGATAAAATATTTGCTTTTTTTCCAAAGTTCATTGTTTTTCTATACCATTACTCATTAAAAATGTTTGCGCGTATACTTACATGTGTATATTTAAATAAAAAATTTTAGCTACCATTTTTAGCCACAACGCCTTATTTTAGCTCTTTTTTAGCCAATTTTTTAAAGAAATTTGGCTACCACTACAAATGATGCGCGGCAACACTGATCACCACCGCGTAAAGGTTCGTAAATCTTTCGCAGCATCTTTCTCTCGAAAACTCCAAGAGCCGCCTCATTAGATGCTTTCATTGTCCATGCCTCCGCGCTATACACCAGCACAGGCATGATGAGTGACTTATAGAGTGTGATCTCTGTACGACGAGAGAGGACTTTACTTCTCAATTGCCTACTCAGCCCAAAGTAGCACTTGGTGGCAAGAGTGATTCTCCGTTGGATTTCAAGGCTGACATTATTATTGGTGTCAATGCTGGTTCCCAAATAAACGAAGTCATCTACTTTTTCAAACTTGTAACTGTCAACAGTGACGTGGGTGCCAAGACGCGTATACTCTGACTGTTTGTGTGATGACAGGGGATACTTCGTTTTGTCCTCGTTCACCACCAGGCCCATTCGCTTTGCTTCTCTATCCAATCCCTAGAAGGCAGAAAAGACGTAGCCTTTGTTTTTACCGATAATATCGATGTCGTCGGCATACGCCAGCAATTGTACGCTCTTGTAAAGTATTGTGCCTGAGCTCTTCAGTCCTGCGGTTCTTATCTTCTCCAACATCAGATTAAAGAAATCACACGAAAGGGAGTCCCCTCGTCTGAAACCTTGTTTGGTATCAAACGGCTCGTAGAGGTCCTTCCCTATTCTGATGGAGCTGGTGGTATTGCTCAACGTCATTTTACACAGCCGTATTAGTTTCGCGGGGATACCAAATTCAGACATCGCGGCATAAAGGCAACTTCTCTTCGTGCTGTCGAAAGCGGCTTTGAAATCGACAAATAGATGGTGTGTGTCGATCCTATTCTCGCGGGTCTTTTCCAAGATTTGGCGTATTGTGAATACCTGATCTATGGTGGATTTTCCAGGCCTAAAGCCACACTGATAAGGCCCAATCAGCTCGTTGACGGT
>NW_016157134.1:543832-554134 GCF_001687245.7 Rhagoletis zephyria | reverse complement strand
GCCGTATTAGTTTCGCGGGGATACCAAATTCAGACATCGCGGCATAAAGGCAACTTCTCTTCGTGCTGTCGAAAGCGGCTTTGAAATCGACAAATAGATGGTGTGTGTTTGTCGATCCTATTCTCGCGGGTCTTTTCCAAGATTTGGCGTATTGTGAATACCTGATCTATGGTGGATTTTCCAGGCCTAAAGCCACACTGATAAGGTCCAATCAGCTCGTTGACGGTGGGCTTCAGTCTTTCGCACAATATACTCGATAAGACCCTATAACCTATGCTTATATGGCTGATTCCGCGGTATTTGGCGCGTATGGCGGGGTCGCCTTTCTTGTGGATTGGGCAGAGCACACTTAAATTCCAGTCGTCGGGCATGCGTTCATCTGACCATATTCTGCATACGAGCTGATGCATGCACCTCATCAGCTCCTCGCCGCCGTACTTGAATAGCTCGGCTGGCAGGCCGTCAGCTCCAGCAGCTTTGTTGTTTTTCAGTCGCGTAATCGCTATTCGTACCTCGTCTTAGTCAGGCGGTGGGACAGCTACTCCATCATCATCGACTGGGGCTCGGGTTCGTCTTCTTCACTACTTTCGTGCTGCTACCATTCAGTAGGTTGTAAAAGTGTTCCCTCCAAAATTTAAGTACATTCTGGACATCGGTCACTAGGTCGCCATTGTTGTTCTTACAGGAGTTCGCCCCGGTCTTGAAACCTTCCGTAAGTCGCCTAACCCTCTGGTAGAATTTTCGGGCGTTCTTCCTGTCGGCCAGCATCTCAAGCTCTTCGCACTCACGTATTTCGGCCTCTCTCTTCTTATTGCGGCAAATACGTCTCGCTTCCTTCTTCAGTTCCCTATAACGGTCCCACATGGCTCGCGTTGCGCCCGATCGCCGCGTGGCCCTATATGCGGCGTCTTTTTCCTCTGCGGCTTGTTGACATTTCTCATCGTACCAGTTGTTCTTTCGGGCTCGCTGAAATCCAACTACTTCTTCGGTGGCGGTACTTAATTATCGGGAAATGCGGTTCCACTGCTCGCTTATGTCGGATTGTTGAAGAGTGCTCTCAACAAGCAGATGTGTGGGGCGAGTGGCGAATAAATTGGCCGTCTGTTGTGATTGCAGCTTTTCGACGTTAAGCTTTCTTTGTTGGGCGCACATTTTTTGCTGCACAGAGGCGGGTGCGTATCTTGGCTAAAACAAGATAGTGGTCCGAGTCGATGTTTGGGCCTCGGAGTGTACGCACGTTTAAAACGCTTGAAGCATGCCTTCCGTCTATCACAACATCATCGATTTGGTTTCTTGTTTTTCGATCTGGAGACAGCCATGTAGCTTGGTGGATGTTCTTATGCTGGAACCTAGTACTACATCTTACCATGTTTCGGGCCCCGGCGCACAGTGTATAATTTCCATATTCTAGAAAAGATTAATTACATTATTTTATGTCGCCAAATTTCAAAACAACGTCAAGAATGTTTTTAGAAATGCCTGATAAAGTCGAAACAATAACAACTAAAAAATTTAAATCAAAGTGTATGGCGGAACGGGGTTTGATTTGGAAAATTACTGAGCGCAATAATATTTAAACTTGTGTATTTGAAACTGAATCTCAATGTTTAATTTGTCGGTGTTATGCTATTTATGCAACAATTGCTAAAATATCATTTTGGTGTTATTTTTTTAGGTATGATCTTTTTAATGAATATACATTTTTGGGAATTTAGTAAACTAGGACTGACTATTTCATGTTAAAGTAAAACGATGTTGACTTAGACTTATTTTTAGCAAATTATTATTTTTATTAGACCCGAAAACTCGTTATCCGCCACTATTCGATAAAGTTTGTATCTCAGTTTATTTGCCACTCCTCTTAGACTTTAAACAACACAATTTTAGCTGCTGGAAAGTGCAGGTTTTGATGAAATTTTCTTTTTTCTGGCCTACTGGGAGTAATTCATTTGCATTTTATCTCGACCGAGACAAATTCTTGTATTTTTGCTTTGAATAGAGAAAGCCTGATTCATTACATTTCCAATGGTATCCCTTTTTTGTAAATAGGGCAAGAAGTATTGAACTTATAACGGAATTTTGTTGACCCAACTTGACTTTTTTATCAATATTTTCCACGCCCATAATTAAATTAAAAGTTTATAATTCCTTGTTATAGGGAAATTCTAAATATAAATTTTGGGCATTTTAGCCTTTGTAGTTAGTTAAATATTTCAGTTTTTGCATTTTTAAAAATTGCAGTTATATAATAGGGTGGCGTGACAGTAACTATAAATTACCAATTTTTTGTAAAAAGCTTCGCCTATCTTATAACGTACCTTGTGCAAAATTTATTTATTTATTTATTTAATCTAGAAATAAACATTTCGTACAGACTATTTGGTAAAAAAACAAAATATAAATTAATAACTAATTTAGCATACTATTTAAAAGTAGTTTGAAGTTAGATTTGAAGAAGAGAAATCGATAGCAGAAGAGTTTAAGAGCGAATCAAACTCGTTTAGAGCTCTGCGAATAGGAGCGTTATTCGTATAATTATTCCTGACAAAATCCAGAGAAAAAATGTCATGATTCCTAAGGCTTCTTGGTGGGATATTAAATGTAATCCGTTCGAGTAAGAACGGCGAGTCAATCGCACCCCGTATAATGTCAAAAACGAAAGTAAGAGAAAGAATAATCCTTTTATTATTCAGTGATTTAAGGTTTATAAGCATGCATTTAGCGGTGTAAGATGGGAAAGGATCAACGAAATGTAGAAAGCGTAGAGCATAACGAATAAAAGATTTTTGGATACGTTCAATTCTGTTGATATGACATTCATAACATGGTCGCCAGATGAAGACAGCGTACTCGAGCTTAGAACGAACAAGAGTAGTGTATAGTAATTTTATGGTATATGGATCAGTGAAGTCCGAGTTAAATCGACGGATAAATGAGAGCATTGAATATGACTTTGCAATGGTATAATTTAAGTGGCTGTGAAAAAGAAATCTAGCATCAAAAATTACTCCTGAGTCAGAAACTTCACCAATGGTGGCAAGCTGCGAGTCACCTATGAGATACGAAGTCTGGGTACTGGAACGTGATTTGGAGTAGGAGACATGGTAACACTTTTTTATATTTAAATTTAATCTATTTTTGGAGCACTAAGCAACCACATTCTTAAGATCAACCTGTAGATTGAATGAGTCTGAAGCATTAGAAATTGTAGAATAGATTTTCAAGTCATCCGCATACAATAAAAATTTTGAAAAGTTGAAACAACTAGAATTATCATTAATCAAAATTACGAAAAGTAGGGGACCCGAGATGCTCCCCTGAGGAACTCCAGAGGTGATGAAAGGATAGGAGAACACATTGTCAACTACAACAACACAATTCCGCGATGAAAGATAAGATTTTACTCAAGATAAAAAAGCTGAATGAAAACCTATGCTAGCCAATTTTGAAATTAATATTGAATGACAGACTTTGTCAAACGCCTTCGAAAAGTCCGAATACACGGTATCGACTTGCAGACGGTTATTAAAGGCAGTTAAACAGGATTCGGTAAAAACGGCTAGGTTAGTTACAGTGGACCTTCCAGGCATAAAACCATGCTGATTAACAGATATTAAGGGACTAACAGCAAAAAATACTTTTTGTTTGACAATAAACTCAAATGATTTGGATATCGTTGATAATTTTGCTATTGGCCGATAGTTGCTTATATCGTTTTTATTGCCAGATTTCAATACCAGGGTGATAAGAGTGGTCTTCCAAGCATCTATAAACTCCCCCTGTTCCAGCGATTTATTGAAGATAAAAAAAGTGGATAGGCAAAGGCGGGACAATTCTTCAACAGGAATGACGATATTCCATCAACATCAGATTAAGTTGAAGATTTGATATGCCGGATGCCATCCTGTACATCATCAATTGAAATAGCAAGCGAACCAAAATTGATAGGAGAATGGGCACTCTGAGGATAACCGACACAAAGATCCGAACCCTTCACAAAGTTGGAGCGAAAGAAATCCGCGAAAAGATTTGCAGCTTCAGAGGGAGTAGAAGCTTGCATTTCATGATAAAACACATCACTGTGAATACTGGAACACGATTTCTTGGACTGGACATACCTCGAAAAAGCCTTTGGATTCAATTTTATTTCCGACTCAAATTTAAGAACATAATTCCGCTTAAGAACCTTATTCATCGACTTAAACTCTCTGGAGTATCGCAAGTATTTATCCTTGTGAGATAGGGCATTTAAAAGTTTAAATTTCTTAAAAAACTTGTTTTTCAAATTCTTAAATTTTTTAAGATCTTTGGTATACCAGGGAACCTTATAGCTTTTTTTACGCACTATTGGTATATTATCCGCACAGATTACATTAATTTCTTGCTTAAAAGTATCGAAACAATCCAAAACACCAACCCCCGCAAATAACGAATCCCAGGCTACAGATGAAACCCCATCATTTACAACATCAAAGTTGCATTTTCTATAGCAAAAGCTAGTAGGATTACTGTCCGATAAAACAGTTCTAAACTCATAAAACTCTAAATGAAGAATAAGCGGAACATGATGTAGACCGGGAGTCGATAATGGGTCAAGGCACTCATTAAGTGTGAAATTCAAATCATTACTAATAAAGATAAGGTCTAGGATTCTAGATAGCTTATTAGAAAAACTATTAAGTTAATACTTAAAAAATTATCAATAACATAACATTCGCAGCCATTGTTAACATTCGTAGGATATAAGGCTAGGCCATTATCCAAACTAGACCAGTTAATATCACACAGGTTAAAATCCCCAACAATACAAAGATTTTCATTATTAGAAGCTAAGGCAAGAATATTATCTACATGCGCTTTATATAAAGACTCAGCACTAGACGGCGGAACATAGGAGGCACATACAAAAAGCTTAGACAAGCCATTGACCGAAACACAGAGCTGATCCAGCAGGGTATCCGCATTCGCCAAAGGGACAAGCGACGATCGATAGTTTCGCCTAACTGCAATGAGTACTCCACCACCTCTAGAGAGCCCCGTTTTAATATAGTCACGGTCTTTGCGAAAAACGTTGTACAGATTGGCGTCAAAAAACTCAGAATTCATTTCATTTCATTAATCTATCTTCAATAGTTTTCGAATTACAGAATTAAAAGCAGCTAGATGGGTCAAATCTTACACTGTGTGGCGAAGTCGATCAGCCTCAGTCCGTTAGCGGACGTTTTTTCGTGGAGGCTGAATTTTCCGACAGTGGCGCCAAACCCTTCCTTGCCCACCTTGGCATTAAAATCGCCAAGTACGATTTTGACATCTTGTCGGGGGCAGCGCTCATATGTACGTTCCAAGCGCTCATAGAAGAGATCCTTGGACGCCTCATCCTTCTCTTCCGTCGGGGCATGGGCGCAGATGAGCGAGATGTTGAAGAATCTAGCTTTGATGCGGATTGTGGCTAGACGTTCGTCCACCGGGGTGAACGCCAGTACTCGGCGACGGAGTCTCTCTCCTACCACGAATCCAACACCGAATTTGCGCTCCTTTACGTGGCAACTGTAGTAGACGTCGCAAGGCTTCACGCTTACTTTACCTTGCCCCGTCCATCGCATTTCTTGGATGGCGGTGATGTCAGCCTTTGTCTTCCCGAGGACATCAACCAGCCGGGCAGAGGCACCTTCCCCATTAAGGGTCCGGATATTCCAGGTGCATACCCTTAAATCATAGTCCTTTATACGTTTGCCGTGGTCGTCATCAGAAAAAGGGGGCCTCATCCGAGGCTTGTTGGAATTTTTCATTAGGCTGGGTTTCAGCGTGGCGGGACCCAAACCCAGCGCACGCGAAGTTTTACGCCTTCTCACTTTAGCTCGCTCCCAAACGGATATTTGGTTGCTACCCAGAGGATGCGTGGATATAAATATCCGGACGTTGTGAGCTGCGATTTGAACCGTACGCACAAGAATCGCTTCTGGCCACTCCCAGGTGAATGGCAGTCAAAATTTTTCCACTTCTGCACAGGGAACTATCAGAAATTGGATGTGGGGTTCCATAAAATTAAAAGAATTTAGTAAGGGTTCCATTATCTTAAAAGCTTGGGAACCTCTCGGCATACCATATACTTGCTGGTAAAAGATTTGATCATAAAAGAAGTAGTGGTTTCCCCTCCAAATTCTAATATTGTTAGGAACTGGTTTTTTGGTTATTGTTGTATGCTATATGTATGTAAACTTGGCCACTGGATAAATTTCCTTTTGGCTACTTAAGCAACGATATGGCAAGAAACATGTGCAAAATTTAATGGGATCTATATGCAATAATCAATAGAAATGACTAGTGTCCGATCGAGCGTTCGGGTTACCAAACAGTTCGGCCATGAAGTTCGGTTCGGTTTCGGCCGAAATTGGCCGAGTTATTATAAATTTTTTTTCTACGAATTATACAAATTTAATTTTTTTTTAAATTGGAGTGACTGTAGCGTTTCTGATATTTCATTTTAATGTATTTTTTATGGTAACTTTCTTATTTCGTGTTACACATATTTGATCGCGTTAAACCCCGCTAGTCGCTGTGTGAACAGCCGAAAAACGCTTTCAGGAAATTTCTCTGCAATTCGCCTTCTGGAAACAAAAGAACCTCTTTCGAAAGACACTTTACATGCAAGGTGTGACTGCTAATGCAACTAATTTCAGAAATGTCTAAATTTGGCAGCCTTTTCGAAATATATTGCATTGCCATTGCTCTATAGTGTTAAATAAAACAGTACTTTTACAGATGCAGTAGCTCAAAGCAATCCGATTTGGGAATTTTATAAGAGTAAACATAATGGGGGTGCTTGGAACATTTCAGTAGTCCACCTGCAAAGTGCGCTATGTAAATTTTTTTCGCTTTTCAGTTTTTGGTGGTAAACGTACCAGTATTTAAAGTAGTTTCATGTCCACTAACAATACAGGACGAAATCCTTATATATTCTAAAAAAAGGCCATAAAATGTTTTTGTTGCATTTCGGTGCCTAGTGGAAGATCTTCATGGAAGAGAGAACGCGAAAAGCTAAAAAAAAATTAGCTATATAAAAGTTACTGTTTCAAAACTCGCTATACTAAATTTTTATATATAAAATTTTCAAAAACTATCACACTGCGATTTTGTTTTTTAATGTTATTAGGCTCTTATTTATCACAATTTTCAAATAATAAAAAGAAATATACAATTTGGTTGTTACTTGTTGTTGTAGACGTTTGTTTTATTTATGGCTTACTATTATAAAATCACATAACGCTGTTTGCAAGTGGACTACTCATTTATTCGAGGACAATCTCGCTTGGTACATCGTGTGTACCAGGGTTGTTGCGAATATTGCATTCGCATTCGCAACCGCGGAGTTTCCGCATTAATTTTAACATACGCATTCGCAATAATCATTGCGGAGTTTGTGTGCAATAAAACTGGTTAAAAGTCAGATTTATCAACTTTGATAAAAGTGTCTTTAAACATATTATTTTGAATCCATATAACCGAACTATCAACAGGCAGTCATACAAGTTCCAACTTCGTCCTTTTAATAATATGGTTTTTTTTCCTGTGCTTTAAAAGATAATATAATATATTAATAATAGGTTGGCGCTTACACAATACGTTAGTATTTGGCCGAGCTTCTTCTCCGATTTGTGGAGTGCGCCTTGGAGTTGTCACACAAAAGGGAGTGACCTACAGTTTTACATCAATCCTGAACGGCGATTTTATTTTTATGAGAAGCGGTTTTTGATACCACAAATACACTCGGAGGTTTTTCACGGCCTGCCGAGTGGCGATCGCTATTAGAAAAAACTTTTTTGCTCGGAGGCCGTCCTCGTCAGTGATTGCATTAGTTCAAATGGTTATAAAAAACGGGCCGCCGTTTTAGCAAAATAACAAGATTCTGAACCGATTCGACTGGCAGCCACGACTTGGAAAACATAAATTTGTTCGAATTTTCATTCTTGGGAAAAAACATTTTATTTGCCATATCCAGAACTTCACTATAAGCACAAATTTTCAAACCAGTCGCTGAAAGAAAGAAGATTAGAAATGAATTGCAAAAAACTAAAATCGAAAAACGCTGTCAACGGTTCTTCAAATTCTGAAACAGCCAAAAGAATAGAATAAAGAATTATTTGGGCAAATTAATAAAAAAAAACCTGACACATCGGGTTTGGCTTGTAAGCCAAGGCGCATCCATACAAGGTGGTGGTGATTGCATATAAGTAAAAGTCCCGTGTATTTTGTTATTGCTTTTTGGTACAGGAGGATGTCAAACGAAAGGGAATAGGAGTTAATTTTCATCATTTTCTTTTGTTGCCATCCTAAAGTTGCGCCGCTTCGTTTTGGATGACATTCTCCTGTCCTAGTGTAGAGACAAAAATATCCAATCAGCTGATCAATCAACACCACCTTGTATTGATGCGCCTTGTTGTAAGCGGTGTTTAAACAACGAGCTTGCCATGGTGCTAGATTCTTCAAGTGAAGATGAAAGTCAGAAGGAAACATCCGTCCCGATGCAATTCTCAAGATGGGATTGTTCTTGGACCGCGATATAAAATTAGCAGCGCATGTTTGATTAACGACCCTTTAAAAGAAATTATGTAACCTTTTTATTAAATATAATGCTCCAATTTTTAAACTCCAGTACTAAATAAAATAAATATTATTAAAAATTACTTTTATTTACCTAAATCACCTAATTTACTTACCTAAATTGTTTCTTAACAAGTAAGAGCAGCGCTGTCTTCGGCTATGCCGAAGGCTTCATACCTTTCATGAACATCTGCAAATTTTACTTTGACAGATTACTACTTTTGAATACATCTGCATACATCGATAGAGGAGTTACATACCTATATAAAAAATCGCATCTGAACAATCAGAGGTATGGAAGATAGACCTTATATTAGCACCAATCTAAGTGATTTTCACTGCTATGTGATCGGTATGTAACCTGGTAACACAATTTATTGGGTTTAGTTTCCTACATAAAGGAGATATATCGCAAAAACTGGTATCTGAACAATCAGTGCTATAGGAGATAAAGCTTATACAGCATAGATTTTGACGATTTTCTCAGTAGACTTTGTATTATTATTTATAAAATATCTTACGAAATTTATCGGTTTTAGCTGTTCAAATAAAGGAGTTTTACAGTAAAATCCCATATCTGAACAATCAGATGTATGGAAGATACATATATGTTATAGTCACCCGCTCCTTGTTATTTTTACTGTAAGTATTCTGTTAATAATGAGTGAAAATGGTGCGGAATTTCATGTTCCTAGCTGCATAAATGGTTGTATGGGGGCTGCAGGTTATAGTGACCCGATCTTTGTTATTTTCACTGTAAGTCTTCTGTTGATAATAAGTGAAAACAGCGCAAAATTTCATGGTCCTAGCTACATAAATGGAGGAGTTATAACGAAAAATCTCATATCTGAACAATCAGTTGTATGGGACCTATAGGTTATAGTTACCCCATCTTTTTAATTTTCACTGTAAGTTTTCTGTTGGTAATTATTGAAAACAGTGCGGAATTTCATGTTCCTAGCTATATAAATGGAGGAGTTATAACGAAAAATTTTATATCTGAACAATCAGTTGTATGGGAGCTATAGGTTATAGTGACCCGATCTTTGTAATTTTCACTGTAAGTATTCTGTTGATAATGGGTGCAAGTACTGCAAAATTTAGTGTTCCTAGCTGCATAAATGGAGAAGTTATAACGAAAAATTTCATATCTGAACCATCAGTTGTATGGGAGCTATATGTTATAGTGGTCCGATTCTTCCGGTTCCGACAAATGATTAATACATTATAAAAATACACCCATCTACCAAATTTTATCCGGATATCTCGAAAACTGAGAGACTAGATTGCATACAAACAGACGGACAGACGGACGGACGGACAGACGGACATGGCTAAATCGACTCAGCTCGACGTTCTGATCATATAAGTATACATTTTAATGGGTCTATCTCTTTTTATTCTGGTACTTACAAACATCGGACCAAAGTTATAATACCATTTCATTTACCATTACCATTTCATTACCATTTCATGCTCATGAAAGGTATAAAAATACATACTTGACATCCGCATCCGCGGATGTTAGGTTTTAGACATTCGCATCCCCGGATGTCTTAAATTATGCATGAATGTAGTGGTTGGCATTTATGAGACCAGCGTTCGGACTACTGAAACTCAATTCGGGAGTTAATGACTCGAAAAATCGGAGCAAAAACGAAATTTTCGGAGCAGATTAAAATTTTTTTATTAAATCGTGTA
>NW_016157134.1:539621-543732 GCF_001687245.7 Rhagoletis zephyria | reverse complement strand
TATTCTGGTACTTACAAACATCGGACCAAAGTTATAATACCATTTCATTTACCATTACCATTTCATTACCATTTCATGCTCATGAAAGGTATAAAAATACATACTTGACATCCGCATCCGCGGATGTTAGGTTTTAGACATTCGCATCCCCGGATGTCTTAAATTATGCATGAATGTAGTGGTTGGCATTTATGAGACCAGCGTTCGGACTACTGAAACTCAATTCGGGAGTTAATGACTCGAAAAATCGGAGCAAAAACGAAATTTTCGGAGCAGATTAAAATTTTTTTATTAAATCGTGTAAGGAAAAAATGATACATCTTTAGGTACTTTTCCAATTCTTCAGATTGTTTTCTATACTAACGCATTATTTTGCATATGTAACATATGTAAATATTACAGGTAGTTTTTCGATTCATCTCATTGTGTTTACATTGTGATTGTAAAGCATTGGTATGGAGGGCTTGTAAATCAGCTTAATCTCTAAAGAGTATTCAAAACAAACTTTCCATCAATTATAATTAAAAAAAAAAATAAGTAAATTATCAAACGGCGTATAAATTTCTGTCAACTTCAACTGTTTCGACATTAAGCCTGTTTCTGTATTTATTTTTAATGAGATTCATCTCTGAAATTTTTCTTTCGGCAGCAGCACTACTGTGCGGTAAAACAGCTAATGTCATCATATAATCTGCCAAGTTGCTAAACATACACCTTTCCAAAACATTTTGCTCATCCTTAATCAATCCCCTGCTTTGGGAAATAAAAAGTGACTCGAAACGACGTCGCACTATGGGAAATTTGAGCCTATTTTGTGGCCAAAAGTCAATTTCTTGACTTGCTTGAAATTTATTGTTTTTTGTCTTATCTTACAGAGAATACTTCAGAGTAAAAAAATTTTTCGATAAATTGACTTACCGTTGATTTGGTAACCCTCAAACAGCTAGTTTCGAAATTTTCTGTAAACGAAAAATATGTAGCTTGATTTTGTGCCACTTTCAAATGCGTGTATCTGGTAATCTATTTGTTGCTTTTCAAAAGTGAAAAGTGGAAAGAAAGAGTGACAATTAGCAGAATATTTACCGATTAAAACTTGTATTATAGTTTAAAGGTTGTGCCAAAGAAACGTCCGCATTTAAATGACTTTAAAGTGAAATTGTACAATTAAAAAAAGTTTATTTATAAAAAAATGTTTAAAAACGTTTAAAAAAACTCATCATAAATCGGTAGAATAGTCTCTGATCTCTTATTTCCCTATAATCTTATACTGCGATTTTGTGCGATATTAAAGAAATTTTAATTTTTCTTAGGTAACTACTTGGTACAAAATCATGAGTTTTATGAATTAATTCACGGTGTTATAATTTAAAAGTTGGAAAAAACCTGTCAGATAACAAAGAGAAAGTTTTAAACTTAAGGTCAGTGGAGGATTTAAAATAGAACGTACGAGGCATCTGTTTATTGGGTTGGGGTCCACTGGACCCCGTGTGACCATTACGCTATTTTTTGGAGAGTACAAAAAGTCAAAGTGGCAAATAGCTATAGTAGTTTAGAGCCGGTTCATCTGGGCGTAACAATACTATTTTTGATTTATATCAATTAAATTTTTTCATTGCCATTGAAAGGCAAAGTAACTGCTTTTGCCATTGCATAAACTGTGTAAGTAGTAAAACTAAGCTTATTTGCTTCAGCCTGTGATATTTTGTTTCATTCCTCAGATTGTCTGCGTTTTAATTTGCATTATCCTGAGTGCTCTCTGAATGAGCCAAAAAAGTCTTTCGCGTTCACCGTCAACTGCGACGATACTTGTTTCCAGCTTGATGTTGAAAAGTTTAAATACCTAGGAGAGTAATTGACAACCGCTTAAGTTGGTCTGAACATTTAAATACGCTAAAACAATACTTTCTCTACACCAGTCGTCATTTATACCGCCTTAAAAAGTTTTGTTCTACTTCTACACTAAAAATGGTTTACTACGGAATATTTCAATCGAATCTGCAATACGGTATTAGCTGCTGGGGTGGTGCTTCGGCTAGTAAATTGTCCTCCATTATTACAATTCAAAAGCACATAATTAGACGTATCTGTAACGCAAATCGAAAAACTCACTCTATGCAATTTTTTAGAAGGCTTAATATATTGCCGGTGCCGGTATACAACTTTTTTTATCAAATCTGGATACTTGAAAAGTCTTCCGTCAGAAATTTATAACCTGCCCTGGAACTTGCTTACAATTGTTCACGCTCCACCTGCTCGTACGTCTCATTTTAGATGTTTTTATATATACGCCTCTTGTAAATTGTTCAACTCACTTCCTGCTTCTGTACAGGTCATAAGAAATCTCAGTTTATTTCAAAAAAATGTTAAAGTTTACCTGTTCAACTTAAACCACTGTGAAATTGAAGCCTTGCTGAGGTCTATATTGTAATCTGTGCATATCATAAAATAATGTATGTAAATCTGAATATAGTTTTTTTTCTCTCTTTGGAGTCTCTTGGATTTGCATTGACTCTTTGTATTGATTCTTTCTAACGTTATTACAATATTTTATTTATTTTTCATTTTACTTTTATTTTTCAATGTTCACCCCACAAAATGTGTACTACTATTCATTGAAATTGGCATTTAAAACTATTTTACTTTGTAATATTAATAATGCCATAGCTTTTCTAATGCAGCATTGATGTACTTATTGAACGCAACATGAATTTAGAATACTGTGCTAATCTGTATGCATTAAGAAAATGATAAATAAATGAAATGAAAAAAAAAACGAAAGTATAGTATACCATATTTCACGAACCATATGTACCATATTACCCGCTAGTTTTTCAAGGTGCCACTTTTTGAATTTTTTCAAGTTTTTCATAAAATCCTTTTTACGATGCATTATTAGGAATTCTTTGTTGTGCAGTCTTTTAGCCAATACCACAGTGATGATATATTTGAAAATTGGAAAGTTTCTGATGTATACTTTCTTAGTTTTGGTCCAAAAAGTAATAGGTATTCCATATTACCCGAACTTACTCTAAGTTTTGATTTTAAAATTTTAGCAAAATTCATTATGAACAATTTATAAGATTTAAAATGAAAAACGTGGGCGCGTGCAATAGAAATTGAAGTAATCAGGGCTATCACTGAATCCATCGTAGGTTAGCGCTGCCAGACGTCCCGGTTTTTCCCGGACATGTCCCGGTTTTAGACTATTTGTCCCGGTGTCCGGGTCCAACCTTAAAATGTCTGGGATTTATTAAGTGTCCAGATTTTAATTGCAGACATTTGAATAAACGTTCAAAAATCACTACCAATGCCATTTGTGAAATAGTTACATCTCCCGATAGTTGAACTTTGCACATGCAATATTAGATGATCGACCTACCCACAGTACTTTTAAGTACAAAGTACCCTTCCTGATGCTAATTAGCTCTTTTTGCTCGTTTGTTGTTCGTGGGGTGATTTACTTCCAATATAAAATTTCGCGACAAAGTTTATAGAATATAAAAATGTGTGTTTATAGTGTTTTAATTACCCCTAAAAAATGCCAAAGAGAAAGTATAAATTCCTTCCCGCTTTCACAGAAGAGTTGCCACTTGTTTATATTTTTTGACGTTATAGTACTTTAAAAGAGAGCCTCACTGAGTTACCGATCACACCTTGTTTAATACACCTTGGCCATACCAGTGTTGCCATTTTGTGAGTAATTCCTCAAAACGTGAGGAATTTTAATTAATTAATTAATCCCAACGGCTTTTTACCCTCCATTCCCGCCCAACCGACACGAGGGGCGCAGTCCGCATGACGTACGGAACCTTTTTTTTGTTTTTTTTTTTAGTTTTTTTCGTGCCGAGTAGTGGAAACAGGAGTTTGTTAAGTGTCGAGATCTAAAACTATTCAGCTACAGAATCAAATTCATCAGCTGATTGGATATGCTAAAGATAGTATTTCAATTATTGAGAGTGGAAATAATAGTTTTCTTTATAGTAAAAATCGAGTCCGATACGTCAAACGTGCTGGAATGACAGTTAAAATCTTGACATAAACCACGGAATGATTCGTTTAGTTCAAAATTAGTTTTGCATGGCTTTAAAAATAGAGGTCGAAAGTGTCTTGA
>NW_016157134.1:517094-537780 GCF_001687245.7 Rhagoletis zephyria | reverse complement strand
TTACGAATAAATACATCTTTAGTTCTAATTTTAGTCGATATGTATGACTTTATATCATCCGAAGAAGTATCTTTAGCAAATCTAGAGACAAAGATTGATCTTCTCGGAGGAATTACAACCAACTTTTTGGTAATGATGTCTGATGTGCGGGGCTCCGAATTATTCGGAGGAACTAAGTTAGACAGAGATGTTGATGGCAACACTGTTCGGGTGCGCTTGATAATTTTTTGAGGATTTTTATTTTGAGAAATTTTCTCTCGATATATTTGCAGATAACAAATGCAACCATGTTTTATACAACAGGTTTGTTGAATCGCTCTGCAAATTTTTGAACAAAAAGCTTTCCGAAGTTTTAAAAAGAGAGAAATACACTACACAAGCGGCTTGTCAAACATTCTTCAAACCTTCTTTTCCCATTTCGCCATACACCATGCAAACATGACTCGTTCAAGCAACGAATTTTAGTTTTCTTTTGGTTCACAATGTAAAAGGGTTTGGTTTTCTTCGATTTTTCTCTCTTGCGCCTTCATTCGGTAAAAATTCCGTTGCGAATGAGGCGATTTTATCATACAAAACGGAAGCGGTTTGATCAAACGTCAACATGGCGACCAGAAAATCAAAAAATTTTGATTTTTGTTCACATTTTTTCAAACGGCTTGTCTAACCTTCAAACGCCCCCATACACAACATAAATAGCTTTGGTTTGTCAAGCTGCTTGTGTGGTGTTTTTCGCTCTTAAGCCCATTTGCATTTACTGCTTAATATTCAAAATGTTATCGATAATTTTTTTCATTCCATCGTTATATTTTCAACTTATATATTTTGAACTTGCAAAGTCTCGGTAACGAATGGAAAGAACACGCATTGTTCGATCATAGGGATACTCATATTGATTCTTCATTAGATCCAGAAAATTATAGAAAGAAAGTTTTTGAATTAAAAGATTCTTCAGGTTCATATAAGTTTCCCAATTAAAACAAAAAAAAAATATATCTGCATTACTAAGACAGCCCTTTTCTAATGCATCAGTAGAATGTATACTTAGTAGT
Organism: Rhagoletis zephyria; assembly: GCF_001687245.7. Classification (NCBI taxonomy): domain Eukaryota; kingdom Metazoa; phylum Arthropoda; class Insecta; order Diptera; family Tephritidae; genus Rhagoletis; species Rhagoletis zephyria. The sequence continues at coordinate 536,731 of NW_016157134.1, read as the reverse complement.
TTAAAAATGTGTAAATGGACTGACTTGAGGACCAGATTGAGCACTGATATAGTTGCAGCAATATTATATACAAACCAAGGCATAAAAAACAATGGTGGTATTTTGTTTGAAGCGCAGGTACAAATGTACCAATTGAATTGGAGAATGTAATTAATTTTTATACTAAGTACCTGTAAATAGTATGCAGTACACAATACTCATATCTGTAATATGAAAATTTTGAGTAATTTGTTCGGATTTTGAGGATTTTTTATTCGTTTTTGAGGAATTGGCTAATTTTTTTGTGGCAACACTGGGCCATACCTAGTCATAAATCTAATGTAGATACATTTTTTTTTCTCGCTCAATATACAAAAATTCGTACGTTAAAAATTACGTGTACAGAGTTTTACAATTATATTAACACTAGAATACACGCGCGGCCTACTATAGTAGACCACGGCAACATTTTTGTTGATACCTTGACAGTTTTGTATGTTATACTAGGTTCACATATAAGTAGATTATCCTCATTTTCGAGCTTGACACCCTAATCTGTAATTATAACAAAAGATAAGCCATATAAAATTCTTCCCTTGTTAATCTGCAATTATAAAATAATCTCAGATTTAACCGATAACTTTTCGGTGTCCATCCTAGTTTTATCGATTGTTTTTGCGAAAGAGAGGAGAAATGCCAAATGTAAAAGTAAACAAAAATGTACGCTAGCAAGTAAAAGAGGTTTGTAAAGGTATTTTTAATAAAATGTTAAGTTAAAATATATTTATATTGCTTATTATAGCAGAAAAACGTGATCACGGTGGCACAGAGAAGAAACATAAATTTTCCTTGAGATGTGAGAATAACAAGTACAACAAATTTGACGGCTAATAATCTGAGATTTGTCTGTGTAAACGGGGTGATTATAAAACGAGCTTTGATTGAGATAATATTGATATGTGAACAAAGTTTTAGAGCAGTTCGAGGAAAGCCCTCTGCATTAAATTTGTCGACGAGTGAGCACCGCGCTTGACCCACGTGTATGCACTTTTTTGTGGATTGGCGCGATAATCACGGGCCTACCATAGTGGTCCGCCCGAGTATTGGTATACTGAATTTTTAATTTGGTTACTTTGCATATGCGGTGCATCAGTGTTCTTGGAAACTGCCGCCGATAGCCACTTAAAATATTTTTCGATTTGATGAACATTGCTACAATCGAAGCTCTCATAATCAACCAAATGAATGTCAATACTGAAAAATATTTCACGGATATCTTTTTACAAGAATAGTCCCTCGATTTTTTGAAACCCGCTTTGACGCTGTACATTCATTGAAACACTTATCTAACAACTAAAATGTGGAATAGGGAAGCTCTTAGGAGCATCTCAAAAAGTACAGCACGATGTAATACCAAATTTTAGTTGGTCGATTCACCTATTGTACCAGAGCTCTAAGTCCATCCATAAAAAGTGGTGCAAGACTTTTAACAAATGGATTTGTCCTGATCACCAGCCTGCGGTGGGCGCTCAATGTTACAAAAACTGATAGTTTTTTGAATAACATTGGTTTAAGAAGAAAATTTAAGAAATTGATGTAAGAAGTAAAATAATTCCTATTTTTTCTGTTACATAACTAAATTATTTATTTTTTCAAATTCCTAGTTGCTATGAAAAAATTTAAGTTTGTGATCGTAAAAGTAATAGATTTAACTACATTTTTTAACTATAAGTTTCATTTAAATGTTATCTAAGAAAACATTTATTGACATTTTAAAATGGTCTGCTATAGTAGGCCACGCGTGCATTGGTGTAAAAAAAGAGCGCGTGCACTCTAGTGTTAAGGAAAAGTCAGAAGTTTTGAAACAAATTCCCATCAACGATGAATGATTTTTTAATGTTATCTTGTACTTACATTTTCTTTTCATGAAACCAAGTGTACTTGTAAGTACAGTGCCTTGCCAAATTATTAGCTCAGAGAATTTTTCATCTGATCTTTTAGACAAATGTTGAAAATGTAGCTTTTTAGCCAATTAATAAAGTGCAAGTCTGAAGTTGCTAGAAAATCGCGTTGATTTTTAGCAATTTTGTTTTTGCTGACAGTGTCTTCCATACAAAAAGAATTGTAGAACATAGTTTGTAATGGGAACTGTCAGCAAAAAACTTTTCAAAAATCAACTAAAATTTTGGGGAACAAAACTTCATTTTCAAAATTTTTATAAAAACTCTGATTATAAATTAAAATTTGTATGCAAGTTTATTGAAATTTTCCGAGTTTTGCACAAAATTTAGAAATTTTATTTTTGTGTTTTTTGATATAGTATAAACTGCTGTTTTATAAAAAATTAAAACAAAAAAATGTTGCATGCATTGTGAAAAATTCTCTGCGCCAATAATTTTGGGCGACACTGTATGTTTATTTTGAACTTTAGTTGTGATATGTTGTTTTGTTTTGTAGGTGTATGTTGAAATGATCTAATCTTTTTATGTTTTTGTTTTTGTCTTGTCAAAATAAAATTTTACTACATACTCTCGCACGTAAGTAATTTTTGGCTAAAGGAAAGGGGGGGAGGGGGTTGGTGTTGTTGTGTTAGATTTACCAAAGTGCCCCGGTTCGGCAAAGTAGATATCTGGCAGCCCTATCGTAGGTTTGTTTTTCGTGAAATCTAAGAGAGCACTCAATGAATCCGTTCGCAATGAAGATTCGTGCAGATACCCAACGACGAGTTTGTGCTGTCAAACAAAATTTAAAATCGCTGAATTTTAAATATAAGGAAAAAGGTGCATTATTGTTAATAATAAATATTTATTATGCTCCAAAATTTGTTATAGTTTGACATAACTCCGTATATTTGTGTAAATTTAGGCGTAAAATACCAGTGACATATGTACATATACATACATATATGTATGTACGTACATACATTCATCTGCTGGACGCAGTTTAATAAATGAATATTTTTATATGAAGCAAGAAAATATTAACTTAACAACAATTTATTAGGAAAGAAAAAAATGAAAAAAATAAAAAAATTAAATTAAATAAAAAAAAATATATATATATATTTAAAAAACAAAATAAAAAAGGGGAAACAAGTTCCGTTGATTTCCCTGAGCTCCCTGATAAGCAAACATTTTTCAGGTAAAAGTGTTACCGTTTTTGAAATATGATATTCTTGGAATGTAAAAAAAATCGGATATTTTCATGTATTTTGTTTAGCTGCATGTACAAACAAGGCTATACTTAGACAGTTTTTGCTGCAAAATACTTCCAGATATTTGCTTCACCATATTCAAATGCCGTTAAAAGATATTAAAGAACTATTATAAGATTAGGACTATTTTGGGATTTTTAACTTGTTGATATTTTGTTCCCCAAATTTAACTATCTGTGTGAAAATGTACTGAGCTATTACTGCACGTTTCATAAATAATGGGCCAATTTAGATTTCAGAAAGTTGCCACGCTTACTCTTTGGAATAGAAAAAAAAGTTATAGCCGCTTTTGTGGGTAAGGACTGAGACACGCTAGAATGTAATTAATAGGTTTAAATCTAAGTTGCTCTTGTTAGCGGCCAAAGATATGCTAAATAGTGCAAAGGAACTTTATTACATGTTCCTGACATTATTTTATGATACTTACCGGAATTTAGACTACAGTCAATAACGAGAGATATATGTATAAATACATTTTGTGAAGGATGGGTTCACGTGAAATAAAATATAAATATAAAATATATAGAAAAATTTATTGATTTATTTAGTTTGATCCAGTATTATTCATGCAAAGACCTGTGGAACTGTCAAACTACAATGTTACTCTCTCAAGTGAGAGTAAAAGGGGAACAGTTACAGAAGTGTACGGGAACGTAAAAAGCACTATTTCCTGCACAAACGTCAGTCGGTTTGTTTACATGTCATTGGTAGAACACTGATTTTAAGTAATAATTATTAAAAACTATACAATTAAGAATAATTGCGTACATATTCAAATATTTCGTTGTTTGCTTCCATCTTTGATCGCACCGCGTTCTGTGTTTGTTTACACATGCAACCCTGCCTATAGTTTGACACTTTTCATGAAATTGCAGGAAGAAAAACTTCGGGCAAAATCCTGTAACTTCTGACTGGGAAGGGTTGCTCTCTTACTCGCTCAAAGTGTTCCCAGTGAGAGAAATTCTTGCGTAGGAGAACGACTTCTCGTAATTTCATACTATTTCTTACTATGACCTAGTGTACTGGAACAAACTAATTGATAAAATATGCTCAAATTGGCGACCTTCTACTGTAAATAATTTTAGCACTTCTTAAGAAAAGACCCTTTTAGAGTGCTTAAATTCAATTGGGATGTCTCAACAGCGGCTCCACTTATTTGTTCTCGCAAATGTTCTTCATTTTTAATGGTTTTTGAATAAATTTTGTCCTTAAGGTCTGGCGATCGAGCGGGCCACGTGATTGAGCTCTTACTTCACACCCGTAATGAGCAGGGTACCCCTCATTTTGTAGCCATAGTCTACGCCGCAGGTTCAAGAATTGGAAGCCGTTCCTGGAGGAACTTTAAATAACTGCGTAATTGAGCGTTGGCGGAAGTTCCACAGGTTCCAATATCTGGTAATTAGAAGCACCGCACCATAAATTTATTTTTTACTGGTACTGCGCCCGATCTTCTCCCATTTCTTGAGGATTGCCTATCTGACAACTATGAAGGTTATGTAAATTACTCATTTTCGTTGTTGGTGTTTCCGACAGGGTAGGAGTGTGATGTAATGTGGAACGATTTTCCGTCATCCCTTGTCAAATTTGGTTTGGAGATAAACCGGTTTCGGCGTTGTGCCATCTTCAGTGTAATTTTTCGTTCTGAATAGTTTCTGTTTATCTGTCACTATTTATAGCCGTGTTAAATCGTCGTTGATTCATAGTTAGGTACGTCTCAGCGGATTATATTCTTTCGTTCAACCAGTAGTTTCAGTTCTGTGTGTACATCCTCAGGTAGAAATTAGCTGCTCACCTCTTTTTTGATTAATTGTTGCATGGATTCAAGGGAAGGTAGGTAAAAATCAGTTATTTTCTTTCTTTTTGTTTCTGTAATTTGGACCTGCATTTCATTGTTTATGGTAGTTGCAGGGTTTCTGTTTTGTTTTGCGTATAGTAGCCTGAGTGGTTCGATTAATATATCAGATGCGGTGTTTATTTGATCATTTATTATTTTTCCGACGAACGTCTTTTGTTTGTATATCTTCATATTCTCTAATACGTTTAGGCGTTGTCCTTTGTGCTGTACATGGAGAACTTTGGCTGTGTTTCCTATTTTCATTGGCGTACAATGGTTTTCTGCCATATGGTTTGCGAAGTTCGATTCGGGGGTGGTAGAAGGTTTTAGCATTTTTTTGTTGTAGTCCCTTATATGTTCACGATATCTTGTTTTTATCTTGCGCCCTGTTTGTCCTATGTAACTATGTTGACATTCGCAAGTCAACTTATATACACCTTGCTTGTCTAGTGGGTCTTCCTCTATTCGTAGTAAATGTAAATTACAGTAACCATCACATTTGCATAATGATCCATCGCTCCAAATTATTTTATTAAAAACGTTGGGGTATGATTCATGCATTCGCAACATTTCTTGGCAAAATCTAACCCTAGCCAGGTAATCTCTCTCTTGTAGACCCTGAACCCTTTGCATGTGGTGGGATGAAATTTATTCTATTTTAATGCTTTGTGAACTGTAAATTTTGGTATTACCGTCCGTATTTCCATCATTCTCACTGAAGTCGGTGGACCTAGTTCCACTTCCTCAACTTCAACATCAACCTTTGCAGAATGTCCTGTTTCGCCGCCATGCCTTCCAGGTATGCCACCTTAACTAAGTGAAAACTGAATGTTAAAAGAAGAAATACTAAACATAAAACGTGTAAAAATTGCTTAGCTTCAGTTATTGTTCTATGGGGGAAAACTTTACGATCCGGATGCCGACGATTGGGGTATCGCATAGAGTCTTTCAGCAGCTCTGGCGTTACAGCAAGCTTCTCCGTACATTAGGTGAATATCTGCATATTCATGCGACGTATTCTGCGTGTTCTCTGTCATAGTATCAATAGCATAATGTACATACCTCTGGACTAATTAGCTTGCCATTGGTCGGTAACAATTTAAATCTATTAATTACATTCTAGCGTGTCTTAGTCCCTTACCCACAAAAGCGTTTATAAGTGCTTTTTCTATTCTATATTGTAAGTGTGGCATATAGTGTGTTTTTTGAACACTCCATGCGAATTAATCATTGCGCTTTCGACAGAAGCAACATTTTGGTATGACGCGAAGTGGCTTTGAAAGCTAATGTAATTGCCGTTCACGGAAAAATATTGCCATTGTGTTCTTCGAAAAAAACTTGAAAAATCTACCGGATTTGTTCCAAAAAATTTTTTTGCTTTGTTTTATTATACTTCTTCAATATTTTAGCGGAATTGATATGTCTTCTGCTTTTTGACTATAAATAATCCTGGTGGGAACCTATTTCTAATTCTATTTCGATATCCTTTACTTTTCTATTGGATTTAAGTACCTCCGTTTTCCATTTACTCATAAGTTTAAATTTTTAAGGTATTTACTTTACTTCAGGAATACTTGTAAAGATTTTTTTTCATAAAATGCTTATAACAAGATTTTAAATGTGAGATGATGTACATATAAAAGACCACAGTGTCTTGCTTGTACAATAATCTGAAAAAATAAATTGAATTGAATTGAAATTGAATTGAATTGAATACTATACTATAGATTTTTAGACGAGAAACACGATTCTACTGTTTAAAAAACAAACAAAAAATTAATCCCTCAATAAAAAATACATTATATACTGAATTTTTTTTTTGATTTGCATGCAGCGTTGCATCTTTCACTCAATTTTATGTCACTTGAACAACAAGTGCGTTTTAGTAAATTTTTGCCATTTAATGCCTAGTGGAAATCTTTGATACGGGTACTTAAGCGAACATATTTATTGATGTAGTTACATCTTCTTGTTAACTTTCATAAATATGTAAATACTTGAATAACACATGAACATTTAATGAAGTATACATAGTTTAAAACCAAGATCGTAGCATTATTTAAACACATAAACAAACAAAAAAAAACTTTGTTTAAAAAAATATATATAATGCAATGGTATGTAATTTTTAAAAGAATTAAATTCTTTAAAAAGTCAAAGTTCGATATATCTTTTTGGACCGAATTCAATATGATATTGTTTGCCACTTATGTTTATTTATTAATTTTTAAGATTTTTCAATCAATTAAAATACAGTTCATTCCCTAACTAATACCGCTTAAGATTTTGTAGAACACTTACAAAAAAAAATCATCAAAATTTCCAAATTTTTTCTCAGAAGTGTTTTTTGAGTATACAGTTTTATAGCCCATTCAATTTTATTGTAATAATGTGCAAGCTTCAAGTAGCTAAAAATTACCGCTGATTTTTTAGATTTTTTTACCGAAGGTGTGTAGCGCTGCCACTGAATTTCAAAATATGTAAATATTTTAAGGAATTTAAAAAAAGCACTTAAAAGGGGAAAATTATAAGTCAAGCTTAGCATCCAGCTCTTAAGAAAAGCAAAAACTCCATATAAAATGACGTACAAGAAATGGCGGGTTTCAATGTATAACTAACAAAAATTTCGAAGGCAATTCTAATTTTTGATTGGGCATTACGTTGGGTGATGAAGACAAAAGTGGGAAAGAAAGTAGACAAAAGTGCGAAAGAAGAAACGAAAAAAACTGAACGAAATGAGAACGCGTCAAAAATTGCATGCGCTTATTTAGCGCTGAGATGATGAGCTATTTGAGTCCAATCCTTACGCGCTCTTCGAAATAAACTAGTATAAATCGATTACTTCGGTTTGCATGTAGAGGAACGTCGAATTGTATCAGTTTGGTCCACAAGATCGAAAGAAAATCTCCCTACACTCTAAAAGTAAAAAACATGAAAATTTTACAGTTCCTGCCATATACTCAGCATTGTGCACCGAGCATTGCAACAAGTTTAAGTTGTATGACAAATGCTTTCAATAAAATTTAAAAACACTTTGTATTAAGCTCCGTGCGTTTTACTGTAAGAACAAAAAAAAATAGTATCAAGTCTGATACTAATAGTGCTTTCAAATTGACGAGCTAAACATTTTAAAGGTGCTTGAACAAGGTAATTTAACAAAACTTGTTCGTAAAAAGTTAAATACTTAATTGTATGCATGTCTGCTTGCCATAAAATATGTAGGATAATGAGATAATTAGTTATTTCCCATTACGACTCATCGCCCGCAGAGTAATGGCGCATGCGAACTAAGCATTTTTAAGTCACTAAAGGTACTGGTATACCATGAGAATAATTCTCATGAGAATAGCAATTCGTTCTTATCCTCGCCATCTAATAAGTAATGAGAGTGGTTATTCATTCTCATCGTGGAAGTCTCATAAGTTCTCATGAATGGAATATTCTCACCCGTGTGACAAGTGCGTTTGAGAGTTTTCTTACACTCTAACTCATATTCTCAGCTGTCGTGTGTTACATGTTGAGAATTTTTATTATCAGCTGTACACAGTGGGAGAAAACTAATAACCCAAGAATGCGCCAATCAAGCTGTGAGGAACCGGTTGTGACGTCATAAAAGTGAGAGAATGAGGGAGCAAAGAATAAATTTTAAAGAAGAAGAGGAAAACGCGAACATGTGGTGCGAAATAATGATGTGAAAGCAAACAGAATTGTGCCCATTCTTCACCATTTTAAATCTGAACACATATTCGGTACAAGCACACTATTTTAGGCACATCTGGAAGGTAGCAAAATAACTTGTCGGGAAATTTTCTCTCATTTTATAGGCATTGCAACGCCTTTTCTAGTGTCGGAGACTTTTCCAATAGTCTCCCTTCTTTGTAAAAGGGCATAAACATTAGTTAAAAAATAGTTTTGGCTTGAACTGCTCGGAGAAATTCCTTCTTAGGGTATTTTTAATAGAAAATATTGCTTCATATGATTCCAGAAGTAGATATGGCACCGAAGAAAGACTCCGACCACCCACTATCAAAAATGTGTACATACAAATACATCTTTACTTTTAAGGTACATTTATCTACTTAAGGTTCATTTCTTTCGGCAAGTAGATACAATTAGAAAATTTAGTTTTCAATTCTATTACGAAAATGTATTATTTTATGACGTCTGCGAATAGGTGGATGCTGCCAATTCAACGAAGAGAGGGTGGTCCGCGAATGGCGCCACCTTTATTTTCTGCACCGTTTAATAACAGACTTGTGAAGTGCGTATTCGTATACAAAGTCTTATCCACTGCATATCTAAATATCAACTGACTGAATTGATGGATGTTAAGGCAGGATTGAAAATGCTGTTGCGAATCGATAATAATTTCAACAAGGACATAAATCTGGCTATGCATTGACCATTCATCATTTCGCAAAAAATCAAAATCAGCTTTTCTATTTCCACTTATTCTCGCATTTCTATACCTTTCATGGATATGAATATGATATGGTATTATAACTTTGGTCCGATGTTTGAAAGTACCAGAAGAAGAAGAGATGGATCCATGAAAATGTACACTTAAATGGTCAGAACTTCGAGCTGAGCCGATTAAGCCATGCATGTCTGTCTGTTTGAACGCAATCTACCCCTCAGATTTCAAGATATCCGGCTGAAATTTGGAAAGCGAGTGTATTTTTATAATGTATTAATCATTTGTCGGAACCGGCAAAATCGGACCGATTTAACTTGTAGCGCCAATACAACAGATTGTTCAGATATGAGGTTTTTTCATAACTCCACCATTTATGTAGCTTCGAACATGAAATTTGGTACTTACGATGTTTAATTTTAAAACTCCTTAATATGGACAACCAAAACCGAGAAATTTCGTGGGCTATTTTCTAAATAACCATACAAAGTCTACTGGAAAAATTGCAAAGATCGGTGCTGTGTAAGTTATATCTTCTATCATTTAGATCGTTGCCTTATAAGATATATGCACATATCTACCATTGATTGTTCAGATATGATTTTTTATATAGGTCTATCTATGTATGCAGTGAATATAAAAATTTCGTTTAGCTCCCAAACAATTCATTTCAAATTCTGCAATCGGTTGAAGTAACATTTTCTGATGTTCATGGAAGGTACGAAGCCTTCGACATAGCCAAAGACGGCACTGCCCTTACTTGTTCTTCTTTTGTTTTGTTTAGTTACTGCAATCGTCTATTCTACATTTTTGCATAAGTTCATATATTATTACATATTTTATTCTCACATATGACCCCATGAGAGCTCCTTGTGTAAACAGACATGAGAATCAATGAAATTTTTTTTTACCAAAAATGTTCTTATAAGAACAAAATACCAGTGAGAATCAATGTGTGTGTAAACACCCATAAGAATTCTCACACCATGCTCTCATCGTTTACGAGCACCTTAACTAAATTGCTAGCCTTAATTTCATGAAGCAGATATTCACAAAATGAAAAATTAATTCCAAATGTTCAATGTCAAGGATTGTGTTTTACGAAAGCTCTTATTTTATTTCACAAGTTAATAATAATAATAATAGATTGGCGCTTACACATATGTTAGTGTTTGGCCGAGCTTCTCCTCCGACTTGTGGCGTGCGCCTTGATGTTGTCACACAAAGCAGAGGGACCTACAGTTTTACGCCGACTACGAACGGCGATTGTATTTTTATGTGAAGCTGTTTTTCATGGCAGAAATACACTCGGAGGTTTGCCATTGCCTGCCGAGGGACGACCGCTGTTAAGAAAAAACCTTTTTCTATATTTTTGCGATGTTGCTTTGACCAGGGCTTGAACCCAGGTGCTGATGAGTGAAAGCGCGCACTGCTTACCACTACACCACAGCGGCCGACACAAGTTAGTTCACAAGTTAGATGGGGCAAATTCAAACCAAAGCATATTCAGCTCTCTCATAGCTGACTGTAATGTCAAAAAATGTAAACAAAGAAATTAACCCTTTGCTATACATGTACCAAATTTTATCATAGTGTTCGCGGAGCATTTGCCCTGAAGGAAAGATTGGTCCAATTGCTCGAAAAATATAGTTGTAGGTATACAGTATATTTTGCTTTGCTGCCTCTATGCTTAAGTGCACATTTAAGATACCTACCCCAAAATGCGCATTATTTTTAACATTTGTAAGGAAACTGCTCCGATAGATGCATTCAACATAACTGAACATTGGCGATACCTGCCTCAAAAATAGTGCGACTAGTATCAATTATCAATGAACGTATTACGTTTACCTGCACTGGCCCTACAATTACCTAATTTTACAACCTTTTATTTATTTTGCTCATCTCGCAGAACAACGAAAATGGCTATCAATTTATGTAGTTATATAGATAATTAGATAACATTCGGTAAAAATTTCGCTTGCAGTAATTTCTACATGGTAAGTGCTCCGCCAATATTTGGTTTCATAGGGATTCGGATACCTTCCTCATTGAATTAGTAAAGAAAATTCGCTTAAGTGCCTTTTTCGGTTACGTGCACAAGTTTTTCGTGCAAAGAAGGATGTGCAGCTAAGCAAAATATACTGTAGTAGTTTTGTATTTAACGTATGTAATGCATAAGGTTACAATGGGCGCGTTCATAAGTCGTAGCTGTTGGGTAACCGTTGGCTGTTTGTCTTAGAAGCGCACAGTTGAGTAGTTACGCTCAGCCCAACAGTTGGCAACTTTCCGCCATTTTTTCCAGCGGAAAATTTTTACGATACCTGAACTCAACGTGTTGGGCTTAGCCTAAACAGCTGATCGAAAAGACTTACGCCGCTTATATTAAATTTAACGCCGCTTTGTTAGGTGGCAGTTGCAAACAAATTTATTATATTTTATATTACTGACGTGATAAAGTAACTAAAACATTTTATAATAATACTACGTTTCTAAATATATGTTTTTAAGATGTTTGCTATATAATTTTACACTGTTTAATTCATTGTAACATTGAACTTTTTTTTCAACACGGCGGCCGCTCAGCGTTGAATTCTAAATAGTATCGGCGCAACTATCTCCATTTGTTGCAATTTCATTTCTTTACATTTATCAGCGGTTCATTTGGCAGCATCAAGCCGTTTCTAAGACGTAATTGTTGGGTTCAACAGTTGCCAGCAGTTTCGTAGCAGATGAGCTAAACAGCTACGTCTTATGAACGCAACCAATGTCACGCAGTAGCGGACAATGGGTACAATTAACGATTTACTGATATGTAGGCACTTAGTCATAGAATTTTCATGTGCGTCGTTGGCATGCACAGAGTGTATCCGCTTAGAAAATTTTTGAACCCCGGTTCGAATCGCATCTGCCAAAAGTTTTATTTTATTTATTTTATTTTTATCTAAAATTGGTTACAATGTAATGCAGCCTTGGACATTCAATGTTAAATATAAATAGAATTTTACATGTGCTTGGACCAAACTTTGGACTACTTAAATACAATCACCAGTAGTCTAGTTTGTAGTGTGCTCTAAGTCTATTTTAAGATCCTAAAGGGTGCTTATATAGTATGTTAGTGTACTCGTGGATCCGGTCGTGCTTGTTTATGGCACACTTGTTCAGTTTGGGTATGTGCATCAACAGCTAACTTCGTCCCAGACCTCATGTACGGCCGACACTTGGGGATAATTGAAGCAATGGGGAATCGCATGGTAGAGGTACCGTGCCTGGGAACAAACTCAAGCGCTTAGAAATACTCAGATGCGATGGGCAACAAATATAAAGTCACTGGCACTAAAATGGTTCTCGCACGCACGCGGACAGTCTTCCAACGAAACACCGCAGCTATTCGCCCACCGTTGTCGCTTCACTTGACAATAAAGTATGTTGTCCTGGCTCTTGCCAGACATAGCATACCGCTTGTAATTCCTTTTTATTTTATTGTGTATATAAAATCAGTCGCTGTGCTCACAATTAAAAGTTAAAATTAAAAAATTTAAATTATGAATTGTATAGGGCTAAGAGTTGGCATTTCAGTCGCAGTTCAAAAGAGAGAAATGTCGCAATCACTTCTACCTGGTTATGCCTTAATTCGAACGAAATATAAGAGGCAATTAAGCTCAAAGAAAGTTACCCTACTTCCCTGGGATAAAATAAAATTATTGACTGGAATTAATGTTTTACTTATTATTTATGAACAAGAAATATATAGGAATATTTCGCATAAAAATGTATCAAATAATATTGATCCAAAGGAACATTTTAGTAAAATAACAAATCTTTCTAACAAAAAAATACACGATTTTTAATTTTTTCCGACAACGTAGCTTATCATAGAAAACCTGAACAACACTTCATTTTTCATATAAGAGGTTTATTCATTTCGCGAAAATATCTATTCATAATTGCTGATGGCTATCAGTACAGAAACAGGTTAAGAATTATTAATAACTCAACTGATACACAGATTTTGTGTATTCACAACGGACATATTCTGAACTCTTTCATAAAATATTCACAATGATCTAATCAACCTGACGCCAGCTAATCACAACTTAGAGCCAGTTGTTCAATGTCTGGTTACAACTACCTCCTGGTTGCATTTAACCGGAGCTTCTACCTCCGATTTGTGTCAATCAGACATTGAACAATCGACCCTTAGTGACCGGAGGTTATTTTAATCAGACATTGAGCAAATGGCTCTAAAATGGTTTACTTTTAGCAGAAAAATAATCTATCTGCTTGGTTGTGCCTATTTTCTGTAACTATACTTTGCACTTGAATTAATTGAGTTGTTCATGCTTTTCTTAAGTTCACAATCAGTTCTGATAGAATGTTTTCTCTTCTAGATCTATCGTATGGATATAAGTAGAAATATTTGTGTACGCGAAAACCATTCGGAGGCCGCAGTCCCTTTGGCGATAAGACATATGTCTACGGTACCTATCAAAGAAGCATATACCTGCTGTGATGAGAATGATACGACAAAAAAAATCAATGAAGCAAAAAGGCACCCTGCTGGCTCTTTAACAAAGATACATATTAGTTTGCCGAATTTGTTTTTACTGGAAAACCAAAAATCATTGGAAAGGGAAGATCTTTACCAGCTCTTTGATTTTAAAGTAATACCTTGGCGAATGGAAGCAAGCACCGTTCAAAGGTCTACAGTGCCTTCATCCAATGATCGTTATCAATCGTATCATCAATCGGTACCAGAGTCCTTCCAGAACGTACACAGTCTTCCAGCTGTCGCTGGCACTGACAGTTCCAGTAACCAGTTAATACCAAGTGAAGGTTGTGTAAATGGCCGTTTGGAAATTCGCGTAATACCGCGAGGTATGTATAATTAATTATGTAAATATGAAATGTTTTCGTAGGATTTCATGAAGAAAAAAAGTTAATAAAATTGATTTTGTATGTGAAAAAAGTAGAGGACGTATATAAAAACCAGTTTGAGGTTTTGAAACCAAAAATATAGTGGAGAAATTATCGCACCGTGTTTTCGTAAATACCGTTAGAAAAATACGATTTCGTTGTGATTAACCCTCATCGGTTCATTGAATACGACCATATCGTTGCTACCATGTGAAATTATCGAATGTGAAAACGGGTATTTTTCAGGAGAGCAAAAAAAAAACTGTAAAAAATGTTGTTGTCATTAGGAAAAAGTGTGGGATTCGACACTTTGTTAAAGCCAGTATCCTCTGCTTCTAATAAGACTAGAAATTTGGCGATTTGCGAACGTGCGTATCATTCTAAATGCATGCGAAAGGTATCGCATTTTTGCACATTCGATAGTTTGACATGGTAGCGACGATATGCAGTTTTAGAATTTGAATTTGGATTTGAATAAAAAAAGAAGAAATTGTCGAAATTATTTGGGTTTTGGCAAAGTACATTTATTTTGCATAAATGATTCCGGCCATGAGTAGTTCGTTCCCAGTAGTTACAAACCGGTTCTTGTGTATACACTCGTACACAAACAGATCTGCAACTTCTAATCAGATTTTTTCGAAAAATTCTATGTATGCAGTTTTATAGCCCATTCTTTTATAGTATAACAAAGTGCAGGTTTGAAGTTGCTGGAAAATCGCGTTGATTTTTGGCAATTTTTTTCACGCATGTTCTTCCATACAAAGTATGTTCGGCAATTATTTTTTGTATGGAGAAAATGAGCAACACCTTCCACTAAACAACCGTTTTTTTATATTTTGAAGCGGTTTTGTGAAGTCTTTATTTTTCGAATAGCGAATATACCGTACTTATACAATCGAATGATTCGGGCTTTTACCCAGCTTATTTATATACCAGAATCTAAAACTTCTACATTTTTATTTTAATGTAAATGGAACTTAAACACTTTTATTTCTGAATACTGGAAAATTTTTCACTGAAGAAAATTACCTTAAAAATAAAAGGAACCGAATGAACATCGTTCACTGTTGTTTTTGTCAGTGTCCTCATTCTCATCTAATAAAGAAAAGGCCAGATCCGACGGGTTGGGGCCATAGGGAGAGGGATGCTTGATGAGCAGATGTGAGTGTGCATATGAGGAGGTGGTTAGTGTCATCGGGTTATCTTATTCAAATTGGACTGAACAGTTGAACCTTATACAATATCCAGAATGGAGGTGTATTAAAGTATCACGAGCTTCACGCGACTGGTGGCGCTGGTCTCCGTTGATGGTTTTGAAGGGGTGCGAGTTGGCGAAGGTGTTAGTTAATTATAATTATCGATGAATGGCCTGTCTATAATATACTATAGTTGTAAAGTCGGTCTGATTTAGCGGATGGTGTATTCTTATTCCGAAGACAGCCGGTTCTGCATGCTCGAGTTTTCCATATCAAATCTTGTTAGGATCGGTGACCACAGTTGCCACACGACAAACAATTTTCTGACCAGAATTTACAAAAAAAGTTACCTAAAAGTTACCTAGTAAAAAACAACGTTTTATTATACTGTAAAGTAAACTGTAAAAACAAACCTCGTTTATTTGCCATAAATAAGACATGGGTACAATAAATAGTTTTATTAAAAGAAAATTAATCAAATTCATTTTACATATGAGGCCATGAGGGCCAGAGGAGCCTATCTACAAAAAAAATCTTAGTAATATGCAGGGTTTGAAAAACTGTCAGCAAAGCAGCAACAGCATTACTATTTTTGCTTTTGCTTAGCTTTGAAATTTTCGATTTTGATTCGAACTGCTTTGCTTTTGCTGTGACTTTGAAAAGTTTATTCTGTTTTTTTATCGGCAGTTTATTTAAACAATTTTATTGCTTTTGATTTGCTGTGATAGTGCTTTTGCTGTATTGTTATCTGCTTGGCTGTGTTGTGCACATGACGCTTTTGCAGCATGGTCAGGGTTTGAAAAACTGTCAGCAAAGCAGCAACAGCATTACTATTTTTGCTTTTGCTTAGCTTTGAAATTTTCGATTTTGATTCGAACTGCTTTGCTTTTGCTGTGACTTTGAAAAGTTTATTCTGTTTTTTTATCGGCAGTTTATTTAAACAATTTTATTGCTTTTGATTTGCTGTGATAGTGCTTTTGCTGTATTGTTATCTGCTTGGCTGTGTTGTGCACATGACGCTTTTGCAGCATGGTCAGGGTTTGAAAAACTGTCAGCAAAGCAGCAACAGCATTACTATTTTTGCTTTTGCTTAGCTTTGAAATTTTCGATTTTGATTCGAACTGCTTTGCTTTTGCTGTGACTTTGAAAAGTTTATTCTGTTTTTTTATCGGCAGTTTATTTAAACAATTTTATTGCTTTTGATTTGCTGTGATAGTGCTTTTGCTGTGCTGTTATCTGCTTGGCTGTGTTGTGCACATGACGCTTTTGCAGCATGGTATATACATATTAGTTCCGTTCCCCAACTTTTCTGCGTTAAAACCTGTAAAACTATCAAAAGGCAAAATAAGGCAGAGAACCGAGTACGGGAACGCTTTCTGGTAAATTCCTGTAATTTCTTGCAACTTCTTGCGAGTTAGGGAACGCAACTATTAACTCCGCGATCAATGCAAAGCTTATCAGGGTAAGCGACTAGTGGATTTGCGCACGCATACATATAATATCCTCTGTTTCTGCCAACTGGATGTTTCGCAGCAAATTTATAGTCAAATTGATGTTGATTTGCTGCTGCTGCGCTGTCTTTGTGCTTCCACAAATTGCTTTCGAAATTTCATAGCAAAACGGCAGCCAAAGCATTTGTTTTTTTCTGAATTGCTTTTGCTTTGCTTTCGATATCATACATGCCGAAGTCAAAGCACAGCAAAAGCAAATAAAATAAAAATATTACAGCATTTTCAAACCCTGGTAATATGATAAAAAAGGATTTATAAAAAATAAATGCGGTCTATTACTAAAAAATTAATTGCACCTACGTGATGCTACATATTATAGCAAAAGAAAACTAAAAGGGCGTGCCTCGGGCTATTACCGTTTCGATTCTGGTAATGCATTTTAATGTACACCTCAACTTTTTTTGAAATGTGAGTTAAGCTACTCTGATACATACATAGATACATTTACATACGTATATAAACAAATATTTATTCAATCTCTGTATACGTATGTGTATAAAGAAGAATATACAAAAAATTTGTGAAACAAAAAACAACACATAAATATTTTTGCAATGCACGCGTTTAAAAATATTGTTAGGATTATCCTTGACTAATTGACGGATTTCCCAAAATCCTTTCGGTTCGTATCTCTGGATTGTTAGATAAACGCTCAAGATGACCGAGTTGCAGTACAATTAACTTTATTGTACAACAAACAATTTACAATACTCGATATTGAAATAAAAACACTTAAAGCAATTACAACGCTTTACAAAACTTGCTAACACAATTTATCTCTGTTTCACAACTTGCTTGTAGCTTGCTGATTCGCAACTGATTGACTGGTCTGGTAGCTTGCTGACTTTCAACTAACTTGACTCCCACAGTGGTGTTATATACCTGCGCTCGCACTCATAGCAACTCTAGAACGTTCTGAAGTTTATCGCTCATTCTCCCATTCTCGCTGTTCGCAGTATTCATCCACTTGACGTTTCTCACTGTCGAACATTCCCGAACATTCCCCGAACATGTTGCCATTTTCTCGTTGCTCGCTTCGCGTTGTCGCAGTATTCGCCACAATATACTTTTAATAAAAACGCGCTGTAAGCTCTTGTCTTTTGAACGGGATTTTAGCCTCAGAACAAAAAAATTATTTAAAAAATCGACTTAAGTGCATACACCGAAGCGCTAAAGAGCCCAAATACACCGCACAAACTGCTGTTCAGACCCCCTTTTTTCATGTCCTCTATACATGGATCAAAGATCTGTCAATAAGTATTGAACGTGTGGCATATTTCGTGATATCAATTCACGGCTCGGCATTTCGCGTTGCATTTCGAACAAATTAGATGTGGTATCACCATTCATATAATAAAAAGCATAGAACATTTTCAATAAAATAACATTAAGATAAGATTTCCAGGCTTCATCTACTGGACTTAAAACCTCTCAACACAAAAACATGTAAATACTGACGCGCTAAATATTGAACATGTAGCATGCCCGCGCGATCCATCACTATTTTGAAATCCATCAATATGGATCACGATCCAAATATCACAATAAATATTGAACGTGTGACAGGCGCCCCACGCTGTGATAAATTAACGAGTAGACTGCCCAGCGATAATTTTGTTCGATATGTGGTTAGTTATTTTTGCTGTGTTGCCTGATCAACGCAATTGTTTCTAGGAGTGTGGTCACCGCTACACACAACCACTGTACAATTTGTCAACTTAATCCAACTTTTTTAGTATGACTTTATACACGGCAAACTTACCAAAAGTTAAAAAAAAAAAAAATTACCAAGTTACCAAGCACTCGAAAAGTTATCTGTTTTGGTCGCAAGTGACTAAATGTGACAACCGTGTCGGTGACCCCTTTAAGTATGAAATTTTCACCCATATTTTCTGTTTTACATTTAATCAAAAATACTTCGAATTAATTTGTCTTTTTTATTTCTAAATTAAAACTAGGTATATTTTTAGCAGTCATATTATAATTCTGCAGTGGGATTCTTGAAATCGTGACGCTAATTTTCCATCGCTAAAAAGTTCTAAATGAATAGGGCTTGTGCCTAAAAGCATAATAATAATAATCCCAACGGTTTTTACCCTCCATTCCCGCCCATCCGCCCGAGCAGCGCAGTCCGCATGACGTACGGAACCAGTATTTATTTTAAATTTTTGCGCCGAGTCACGATAGGCAGGAGTTTGTTAAGTGTCGAGATCTAAAACTGTTCAGCTACAGAACTAAATTCATCAGCCGATTTTATGTCTTTATTTTAATGATTCATTTATTGAGAGAGGACAGTATCGATTTCTTAATGCTGAAAAGCGGATCTGATATATCAAACGTGCTGGAATGAGAGTTAAAATCCTGGCATAAGCAACGGAGTGGGTCGTGCAATTCAAAATTAGTTTTACAAGCTTTCAGAAATAGGGGACAAAAGTGTCTTGATACCCGGGAGGGAACATTAAGGCTAACTTCGCCCAGAGGAAGCGGACCTGAAATTGAGCCTGTTAGTAATTTAACTATAAAAATTCTACCAAGCATTTGCCTGCGGCTGGAAAGTGTAGGAAGATTAATA
>NW_016157134.1:478046-516698 GCF_001687245.7 Rhagoletis zephyria | reverse complement strand
CATAATTGAAGGACTGCTTTAAGGATTTCAGATAAACTAACTACTACATCATCGGGAGATATTACTGGGATATTTATTGAGTTCATTGGACATAGTTTAAAAGGATAGTCAATGTTAGCATGTGAGTTAGTGGAATAATTGGATTTAAAAAACTGAGCGAACATGTTAGAAATTGTTTGATTATCACTAGAGACGGTATTTTGATACTTCATGGCGGAAGGAAACCCACGTACATTTCGCTTGGAGTTTACGAAGTCATAAAATGATTTGGGGTTATATATTATACGCCGTTTGATTTTACACAAGTAAGCNACGTTTGATTTTACACAAGTAAGCTTTGTAACACTTTTTGTTTAATTTAAAAAACTTATGACGCAAAAGTGAGTATTTTACATAGTATGAGTGTAAACCGGTTTTTTTGTGTAATCTAAAATAACGCGACTTTCTGTTTTTCAAATTTCTCAGTTCTTTAGTGAACCATAACTGTGTTTGCTCTTCAGGAACATACATGCGTTTAGGCACATGCTTTTCAAATAATTTATGTAAAGTAAAGTTAAAAAGTGCAACGCTTTGTCCAATATTTTCTTTATATTCAGGCCACGACAATTTAGAAAGTTCTTTGTTAAGCTTTTTAAAGTTGGCTTTCGAAAAATCAAAGCGAATATTTGGTTCGTATGCTTGGGTACTGCAATTTTGACCATCACTTATAACAGACATATATATAAATATATAGACATCTTCGGGCAAAACTAGTGGATCACGCTTATTTACAACGGACTTAGATGCATCATCAACATAAACAAGTCAGTCGGAAGATTATTCTGACGTGCAACGGCAAAATTTCCTTAGATGCACTATGAAGACGCTTACGTTTAGACACACGGATATCCTTAACAGATTGCAAGGTATCTAAGCATTTGAATGATTTAAACACATTTTTATAATGCTTAAATTTTTCTGTAAGTACTGACAATTCTCTTCCTATTTGTGTAAAACCATTTCTGGTTCGCCTAAATAGCTTGAAAAGATCAACTTCGGTTGACCTACACTTTACGCAAGACCAGTGAAGTCCCTTGCCATCATTAATAGCGTCCAGAATTCTTCCCGTCAAACCAGCACATTTCAGATGGTAAATACCATCACACAGCCAGCACGATAAGTAGCGTTCAGAATCGCTTTTAATTTGGCAAGTATCAAGATCGCACTTCATTTTGAAAGATTTATGTAATAACACTCGTTAATAAAAATACAAACCAAATAAATTATAACAATTAAGGAGCTGATGTAAATAGCTTTAGATAAATGTAGCGAACAGTTTGAGTATCACTGTAATTTTGACACTTAATAAACGCAATGCAAACAGCTGTGACAAGAATTACTAGAAGAAGTAAACAGAGAGTAGAACAAATGTGCAAAAACAAAATGAATTCAGTTAACAACAAAGGATACAACAACAATGATAGCAACAAATGATTCGGCAATATTAGAATGTATGCTAGTGAAATTTAATTAAATTTAGTTTAATACAAAACACAATAACTTTCACTTAGCTTCAATTGTTTCACACTAAGATGCTCATAAGCACTTTTTATCACTACTTTAATTCAGAGTTAGCACAATAAACTTAGCAAGTAGAAAGCCAAAGTCAGAGCACGATAAAGTACAACCTCACAGCTTGACGTTTGCGAGAATATTACAACGCCTTCAGGGAAACATAACGTTACTTTACGGCCTATGACTATATTTTATATGTTTAGGCCAATATGCTATTCATTTAGAGATTTTAGCGCATCGATTTCTATAATCCCACTGCTGGTCATGATTTCTGACTAACGATAAGTATTACTGTAGAGAAAATATGTAAAGTAAAACCGGTTGTACCGTTTTTTCTTAATTTGAAAATGAGGACCAGCCTTTTTAAAAATTGCCATTTTTCGATAACCCGAACACCGGTTTTCGAAGGAAGGCGAATAATCGAACACAAAATTCATAATTATCAAACATCTTATACTCGGACTACCTTTTGCTGATTTCACTTTTATTTGTTTAATATAAATATAATAAATGTAGTCCCAAAAATTTGAGCAAGGTTTGAATTAAATTTAATTCATAGTTTCTTATTTATTTTTTATTCAATCACAAAGAACATAGGATATGGTTATGTTTGGAAAAGTATATCGGCCAAATGACCCCGAAAGCTTTGCTGGCACTTACCCGCTGTGGTGTAGTGGTTAGCCGTGTGCGCTACATTCCGCAGGACCTGGATTCCAGCCGGGTTCAACTGAACATAAAAAATAAAAAACAAAATAGTTTTTTCTAATAGCGGTTGCCTCCGGCAGGCAATTGCAAACCTCCGAGTGTACTTATGATATGAAAAAACAGCTTCTCATAAAAATACAATCGCCGCTCGGTCGGCGTAAAACTAGGACCTGCAGTCGTAGAGTTGTGTGACAACATCAAGGCGCACGTCATAAATCAGAGCAGAAGAGTGGCCAAACACTAACATATCTGTAAGCGCCGATCTATTATTATGTATTTTATTTCATGGAGTGGTTATTAAAATGTGTTGGTCGTGATTTACGCCGTTTAGTCTCCTTTAAGCTATTTTTAATGTTTTTAGTTGAAATATTTACATAATATGATTTTGAAGCCCTCTAAAATTTTACACAGAGAAAGTGGTCGTTTGACCTAATGTCTCCGCTAGGTGCCAAAGCACACTGCTGCTTAAGTGGGCAAAAATCCAAAAATTCTTTGTCTGCAATGTGCTCGTGCTAGGTATTTTTGTAAAGGTAATTTATCCACCAAAATAATTAGACCGGGACTTTCCAATAAAATAAATTACACTGTGTAGAGAGGTTTATAGATGTGAAAGGGATTCTGAGAATTTTTTTGAAAAATTTTAATTTCTAAAGTTTTTATAAGTAAATATATTTTTAAGCAATCTTTTTTTCAAAACCCATTTTCTTTTAAAGTATTTGACGAAAGTTAATGAAATTTTTTGTGTAAGCGTAGTGACATCAGAGCTTTAAAAAAATATTTTTACAATTTAGGAAAACGTTTTTTTTTTTAATTTAAACATTATAAATATTCAAGTTGCATTAAAAATAAGATCTCAATGAGTGTTTTTCATTTCGTTTATATTTTCGAAAACTGCATTCATTCAAGAAAATATTTCTAAAAAAAAATTTGTTAGATTTTTTCTGTTTATTATTTACAGCAACATTTGTCATAGCGCACACGCATCGTGAACCATTCACGCTCACCGCCATGCGCGCAACGTGGTCACTATAAAGCGCGTACAGGAGCAACTAACAATTGGCTCATATTTCCGACTTTTAACGTAACCTCATATAATAATGATGGCATTTATGGTATTTTTAAGGCATTTTTAGGTTAAGCTTGGTATGCGTTAAAATGATCTGATCAAGTCCATTTTTTTGGAGTTCGCACGCAACTGTATGATTCTAGCGCCATCAGTCAACCATAAGTATGTCAATTTTATGTCTAATAATTTTTTTATTGTGTTCAAGTGTTCAACGTCGCGCAGTGGTACCGCCCCATACATTTTTTTGGAAAAACAGAAGGAGTCGGCGTATAACCTCAATGTTCCGTGTGCAACATTTATGGAGACAAATAAAAAAAAACGAAAAATTTGGCGAAACCGATTTATTTTAAAGCATACCTCCCATATAAACCTAACCTCAAAAACGTTTTAAAAATGCAATGAAAAGTGAACCGATGCATATATTTATTTATTTATTTATTTCGGTCAATGAAAACAAAATTCTTACTGACTATAGTCCGGTCAATTTACACATTCGAGGTTACAAAAATTCCCACCCAGCTGAAGGATTGTTCAAAACACCATCATAAATGAAATCTAAAAAGTTGGAAGAGTTCTAGTCGGCATAATATGAATAAGTACAACAAAGGTGGCGTGGAAACGTATGCTTCTTATGACGATTACAACTCTTCCAACTGTTTGAATCTTTATATCTCGGAAACGGTGGCTCTTAGGAAAAAAGTATTTCGACATTTTTTATAGATAATTATCTGAGCTACAATTTTTGTCTAAACTAATTTTATGATAAACTTACCGTTTTGCTGAAAATCGCAAAAACCCCGTTTTTGTGACCTTTGACCCAGAGTAACTTTTTTTTCAGGTATCGGATCGATGAGGATTTCATTTATCATGGTGTTGTGAACAATCCTACCAATTTTCATCTGTGTGGGAATTTTTGTAATTTCACTCCTATTTTTGGTCTAATTTGACCGGACAAAGTATAACTTAAAGCTAATAGATAGGTGACATTATAAAATCAGAGTACTCCAGGAAGCGATACATCAATATCCTCGATATCATTGAGTTTATTAATCTCTCTAAGGGCACGACAAAACGGTGGATTCATAGCATACATTGACTTGGAGGAATGCAAATAAAAAATGTCCATGTGCCGCAAATTTCTTCGCGGAACATTGAGAGGAATTCTTCGTAGGATATCAGGGCAATCAACAATCCTAGTAAGCACGATGAAGATAAACGAGCAAGATAATAACTTTCTCCTATCCTCAAGTGAGTTTAAATGTATAAGCAAACAGCGTGAATTGTATGAAGGTAACGGTTTAGTAAAATTTAGAGATCTTATCGCAAGTCTTTTGCACACGCTCAATTCTGTTTATGAGCCCAATATGAAAAGGTTGCCAAATATTGGCAGCATACTCAAGGCGAGACCTTACCAAAGCTATGTATATATCTCCTAAATTTCGCCCATATGTTTGTAATAATCAGGGAACGGATTTGATGGAAATTGCCTTTTTTCTGCTAAAGAGATAGAGTATATTCGATTAAGAATGACCTCGATTTAGCTTTCCCTGATTCCATATATACACATCTGAAGTTGCCTTTTTTTTTGCCCTTTTTAAGATATTCGCCTTTACTAACTTTAATTGTAAAGAGCAAGTCCTTATTCCTGATACTATGAAAGTTTTAAACATTCCATATTTAATGTTGTTCCGATACTGTCATGTACTCGGTAACTGTACTCTTTAATAATATCGAAGAAAAGTATCGATCCTACAAACGTATCGGAGAGAAGTATACTAAAAAGCTTTTTTTATTTTATTTATTTTCTACTTTTTGGTCTTGTCTGTACAAAATTTTGCAATTGATATTAAAATAATTCAACTTGCAGTGGAAAGAGAACAGAAGACTATGCAAGCAAAATGTTGTTTGCTCCCCAGTAGAAATTTTATGCATACGACATCGCTGTTGGTGGCATAAGCTTGCTGCTGTGTATACATGCCAGTATAAATGAACCTTCATTTCCATTTAACACGCGTGGTTTCTCAGAGCGTATGCGTACCTTAATCATACGCTTGTACTACTGCTGTATGCATATGGCTGTATTAATGTTTCAAACATGCAAAAAACAGTATTAAAGCATTCTTACAAGATATGTATCCCCATATGTAAATGCTACTTTTCTGATACATTTTAATATACGGGGACATACAAACAAGTAGCATTTACATATGCAAATGCATATCTTGTAAAAGCCCGTTTGTGCTGAAAATAGTATCGCACAACACGTTTGTTCACTAAAATGTTTGTACAAGACTGAAAATATTACAAAAATTCCACTTCAAATTTATCAAGAAATGTACTTAAAACAACGACAACGTGCAATTCGATAGAATTTGAATTTATTCGTGGAAATTCATGACTACGCATGAGTTGTTCACACTAATTCAAGCATTCTTCAAGAATGCATACAACCGATTTCTACTGGGGATCATGGTTGCCACCATTGGTAACTTTCTACCAAAATTGGTAACTTTTCAACGGTTTGGTAACTTGGTAACTTTTATTTAATTTTGGTAACTTTTGCAACTAAACATCTATCTGCATTACTAGAAAGAAATGAATTATGTTTTGAATGTGCGTAATTGTAAAAACCCTTCGAGTTTCAGTGGCAGCACTACTGACATTTTTACAAAATTACTTCGATTAAATTAGAGTCATCTCATATTCGAATACTGGAAATATTTAAATTACAGTGGCAGCACCAAAGGCTGCACTTTTAAAACAACTTTCGAATTTTTGCGATAAATTTTGAATTCTACCCTCTCACATTTTAATACTGGCCATCTGGCAATTTTTGGTAAGGTAATATATAAATAAATCGTTTTGATTATTCCGGCAAAAAAAAAAAATTTGCGTGCTTTTTACCAGACCCATCTACCGACATGTATTTCGACACCTACCGACATATATTTCGACGTACAGTAAATTATAAAAAACCGAAAAAATAGCAAAAAAATTAGCAATTTTCGCAATTTACTCGAAATTTCGTACTAGTCAAACGAACGGTTAAAAGCACCCGCCACTTTTTTTGTGTGCCGGTGCTGCTGAGGCGCAGGTCTAAGTATCGGCACATTCCGAAAGAAAAATTACACTTAAAATGGCACAACGCCGAAGCCGGTTTTTCTCCAAACCAAATTTGACAAGGGACGATGGAAAATCGTTCCACATTACATCATACTCCTACCCTGTCGGAAACACCAACAACGAAAATGAGAATAACGGCACATGCAGTAATTAATTGATAGAAAAATATTTTCTAATAAAAAAAAAATTATTGTAATTGTCAATAGCATTTTCAATCTTGATAATTTATCAAGAAAATAGATCTAAACTTTTGTGCTAGAACTGGGAGTTCTTGATAAATTATCAAAAATTGACAAATTATAAAAATATTGAATTTATTCAGTGCACAGTATATACATACAAGGCGAATTAATATAAGGTGATAGCAGGAGTACAAAAACAAAAATTTACATGTATTTTGTTTTTGCATTGGCGGCATAAACTGTCAAAATCTGTAAGTGTGTGTGTAGAAATTCAAACAATATTTTTCAATTTGATATCAGAAGCCGTGCGGCGAAACACATACACAAAATCAGCTAAGCTAGTAACACCACCTTATATAAATTCGCCTTGTTTACATATTTGTTATGAAATATAGCAGTGTTATTCAGTATATTTTTTTCTCACTGAAGAAGTGAAGATTTTGGTAGTAAAGATCTGGTAACTTTTGGTAACTTTTCTTAAGAGATTTTGGTAGAAAAAGATGTTGGCGAGTGGCAACCATGCTGGGGATCACGTTATATGCATACATATGTACCTACATCAGAGCTGGGCAATTTTTGCTCGCGAGCAACGCCAGCGCCGCAGTTCGTATACATATACAGAAGCAAAGCAGCTAACTTCGATTCAGTCTGCTTGCAGATTTCACCAAGGTAACATAACGCTCGGCTGTTGATTGTTTTTCTTGGCAATTTTAGCACACGATTGCTACATTTTGTGTAGGAAATTGACAAAAAATGCCCAAAGCAAAAAGTGGTGTATTTTTCTTCGATTGGTGTTTGCGTGAGTTTGCTACGACTCAAGCACAAAATAGTGCGACACTATATAAGAACTACAGTTTATAGTTCAAAGAACCTTAAACACCCACAATGTCTATTATGCTATCATTCCTACGTATTTTTAATATAAGTAAACTGTATTTTTCATGCCGTGTGAATTTAAAAAAATATAAAATGGGCTTCTTGCTGACCAACGTTCAATAATTTTATAATAAGTTCCATGATTCTTTTAAAAAAAGGGCACAAATTGCATACTTTATTTTAGAAAAATTGTTTTCTAAAATAAAATCGATAGAGAAATATACAGCGTGGCGACGAATAACTGTTACCCCGGTTTTTTTTTGAGAAATAAAATGGTCTTTCATAGATTTTGCGAAAAAAGTATTTTATTGTTAATTTTCCGCAGATTTAACTTTAGTTGCATTAATTGGTTTTTAAATTTTAATCATTATTTACATTTGCCAGCAGTTTAAGTTCGGAGAGAAAAGTTCATTTAGCACGCAAGTCTTTTTCAGGTGTATTTTTTCTTAGGCTTTGTATAAAAAAATACAAAAAAAGAAAAAACTGGATAAGGTTGGTCGAATGAATGGCCGTCCTAGTCACCAGTTCCGAGTCTACTCGATTTTTGAATATGAGGCCTTATATTGGACAAAATGGGGATTATAAGGGACTAAAAATGAAGAAAGTTAGCCTATGGTTACAGAAGATATGGATTAAATTAACTGACGAAGACTTGCGTACCAAATGAACTTTTCTCACAAAGTTTACACAGCTGGCAAATGTAAATAAGGATTAAAATTTAAAAACTAATTAATACAACTAAAGTAAAATCTGTGGAAAATTAACAACAAAAAACTTTTTTCGCTAAATCTATAAGGGACCCTTTTGTTTCTCAAAAAAAAAACTGGGTAACAGTTATTCGTCGCCACGCAGTAAATGCTGGTTTATGGCCAGATATACTTAATGAATAATATTAATAAGTTATACTCTATTTTTAGGACTAAATACCTATTTATATGAAAATAANAACTTTTTTCGCTAAATCTATAAGGGACCCTTTTGTTTCTCAAAAAAAAAACTGGGTAACAGTTATTCGTCGCCACGCAGTAAATGCTGGTTTATGGCCAGATATACTTAATGAATAATATTAATAAGTTATACTCTATTTTTAGGACTAAATACCTATTTATATGAAAATAATAACATCTAGGCACCGTAACCATCTTGCCGGCTGGAATTTCAAAGATTTGGTTCTAACAAAACGGTCTCCAGTTATTAAACAAATGAATTTTACCAATTTAAATTTTTTTTAAATCTTACATGTACTAAATTTTTCTGGCCTTATTCATAAAAAATAAAGTAGCTTTATAAAAGCTTTACAAATTGAAAAATGTATGAAAACGTCAATTTATAAAGCTCTTTAAATCTACTTTATGTTTTATGAATAAGGCCATTAGTATACAAAAGTTTCTATAAACTACTAGTATTAGTTACTAAAACTTCCAAGATTCATTATTCCACTATACGTATGGGCAAAATAGACCCAAGACCCATGCACAAAAAATACCGCTTTTAGTACATTTATAAAAAATGTGGCAACTATAACTGAGCGCGACGCACTAATACCACGTCAAAGTGAGACTGGGTTGGTTTGCCCAGCATCAATGCATTGACCTACATACATATATCAGCAATTAATTTAATTTAAAGAAATGGCGTGTTGTCCATTTTCGCTGTAGCGTATGTAGTGCATATTTTTGGGTGCAATATTTAACTTCTTCTGGCGGGGCGACATCTACCTCTAGAGTTTTTCTAATTGTATGTCTTTGATATGATACCTACGACGAGGTTGATATCTATACTAGGTTTGCCATAAATAACTTTGCTATATTTTAAGTATAAATAGTGGTCTGGACACATAATATTGCAAGTTGATAAAAGCGTTGTAATAAAATATACATAGTGCAGTTACTCAATACTTGGTCCTGCATCACTGTTTGAGCATGGATGTGCTCAGCTCACTGTTGCCAACGTCAGGCATTTTGCACTGGATTTAGTGCTTTTGGAAAATCAAAAAGCTAAAATAATTGGAATTCAATGCTTGGTGTGTTATTTAGTGGTGCTTTTTTTTAATTTAACCACACCGACTGCATAAGTACATATGCATGTATAGACTATACACTTTTATTATAACATTAAGATGGAATTAATTTTCTGAATCAAATGTGAGGAATTGGTACTTTTAATATGTTTTGCGTTGTTAAATGTATTTAAATTAATTTATTAATATAAGCGAGTGTAAATTCATATATATATTAGGGTGCCCATCGAAAATGCTTTTAACTAACTTTATTCTTTTTTATGAGAAATATTGCTTATTTTTTAAAGGTCATTTAGAGGTCGCGACCTGTCGATTTGGTGGGGTGCAATAAGGCCATACACAATAAAGCCGGTGGGGTGCAATAAGGCCATACGCAATAAAGCCATATTGGAAATAAAGCCATATTTTTTTGGTAATAAGGCCATAAATTCGATATGGCTTTATTTCCAATTACAATTGGTAATTAAGCCATATGGCTTTATTTCGCTTTTAAATTTTTATGTTTCTTTTATTTGAACAATGGAAAAAGTTCGCAACAAAACTACTAAACCGCCTTGAACTACAACGTCACCTTAAACATGCAATTACTCTCCTTCGCGTCCAGCCGCGCCCTTCACACACGGCGCGGTGCGGGGAGCCAGAAAATGTGCACCCGCCAGGTTATGCACTCGCAAAATTAAAACTTACCTAAGTACATATATTTATTTTTCAATATCCAATAAATCCGGAAATATTAAATAATGATTTATTTCATTTTATTAGTAATAATTTGTATAAATTTAAATAATTCAGTATCAGTTTCAAGAGTGTGTCCAAGGCGAATTTAATAATGAATTACCACAAACACATCATTTGGACGTAATGTTCAGATAAAATTCAGATTCGCCGTTAACACCGCCTTGAAAGTGTCATTTCAGAATATGGCTTTATTTCTCATTTGCAAAATTTTTTGTATGGCTTTATTTCTCTTTCTGATTGGAAATAAAGCCATATGGTGGGGTGCAATAAGGCCATACGCAATAAAGCCAGATTTTTAGGCAATAAAGCCATATGGCTTTATTTCCAATCAGTAAGAGAAATAAAGCCATACAAAAAATTTTGCAAATGTGAAATAAAGCCATATTCTGAAATGACACTCTCAAGGCGGTGTTAACGGCGAATCTGAATTTTATCTGAACATTACGTCAAAATGATGTGTTTGTTGTAATTCATTATTAAATTCGCCTTGGACACACTCTTGAAACTGATACTGAATTATTTAAATTTATACAAATTATTACTAATAAAATGGAATAAATCATTATTTAATATTTCCGGATTTATTGGATATTGAAAAATAAATATATGTACTTAGGTAAGTTTTAATTTTGCGAGTGCATAACCTGGCGAGTGCACATTTGCTGGCTCCCCGCACCGCGCCGCGTTTGAAGGGCGGAGCGCGGGGGCCGGCGCAGAGCGCGAGGCGCGTGAACGGCGGAGCGCGGCGCGGATGGACGCGAAGGAGAGTAATTGCATGTTTAAGGTGACGTTGTAGTTCAAGGCGGTTTAGTAGTTTTGTTGCGAACTTTTTCCATTGTTCAAATAAAAGAAACATAAAAATTTGAAAGCGAAATAAAGCCATATGGCTTGATTACCAATTGTAATTGGAAATAAAGCCATATCGAATTTATGGCCTTATTACCAAAAAAATGTGGCTTTATTTCCAATATGGCTTTATTGCGTATGGCCTTATTGCACCCCACCGTCGATTTAGGTCGGAAAATACGATTTTGTTGATTTATGAGTGTTTGAGTGTTACGGATTCAGTGAGTGATCCCACGCCCAAATTCTCAAAACGCTTATATTTGATTGTCGTTTGAAATATCTGTGAATTTATTTTAATTGTTCAATAAATGATAATTACATTTATTTTATATAGTACTTACTTTAGTACAAAAAGGGATCAATCCTGATTTAAATTTTCAATTTATGTGTGCACACGTGTAAAAAAAGAGATCAAAAGGCAGAATGTCAAAACCATCACGGAAACGTCCCCCATAAAGTCCTTTCGATTCACTAGGGTGTTGCCGTATCTTTTCTAACACTCCCCCCTGGTATATCNTTTTAAATTTATGTGTGCACACGTGTAAAAAAAGAGATCAAAAGGCAGAATGTCAAAACCATCACGGAAACGTCCCCCATAAAGTCCTTTCGATTCACTAGGGTGTTGCCGTATCTTTTCTAACACTCCCCCCTGGTATATCCTTCGGATATACCCCGTTCTCCGGTATACTCACGGAAAGTACGGCAAGTATCGTGGCCGGTCGCTCGTATATACCAGCGCTAGTCTTCACCAAAGCGCTCCTCATCTGTTGGTCAGAGCCTACTCTAACAGAGATCACCCGCCCTTTCGGCCAGCAGCTTCTCGGACCGTTCGGGTCCACTAGGTAGACAACGTCCCATTCTTCAATTGGCTTTACCTTTTCGAACCACTTTGCTCGCCGAGTTATTACGGGTAGATAATCGCGCACCAAACGTCTCCAGAATGCATCCGCCAGTTGCTGAGCACATCTCCAACCCCTTCGCATTTGAACTGCTTCATCAACAAACTCTATCAAGGGCTTCATTCCGCTGGAGCTGCCAATCAAGAAGTGATTTGGTGTGAGAGCCTCGTCTTCATAGTGATCCAGCGGTATGTAAGTGAGTGGGCGGGAGTTGACGATGGATTCGACTTCCATTAAGGCACTCGCAATATCTCGTCAGACGGTCGTTGCGATTGTAGTATCTTCGAAAGGACGTCTTTTTCCGGCCGGACTAGCCTTTCCCAGGCACCACCCATGTGTGGCGATGCCGGTGGTATGAACATCCACTTCATTGAAGAGCTCGTAAAGGCGCGTACAAGCTTGTCCTTGTCCATTTCGTTAAAGGAAGCACTGAGTTCTCGCTGTGTGGCCTTGAAATTGGTGGCGTTATCACTCCAAAATTCACGAGGGACGCCGCGTCTGGCCACAAAATTCCGAATGACCAGGATACACGAATCGGCAGATAATGAGGACGCTATCTCCAAGTGAACCGCTCTCGTTGTCAGGCAAGTAAAGAGCACGCCGTATCTCTTCTCCGTGCTCTTGCGTACGGACACTAACAATGGTCCAAAGTAGTCGACCCTCACGTATGAAAACGGCCGGAAAAAGGGAGCAACTCGGTCCGCGGGCAGATTGCCCATCTTTGGTGATCGTGTGGACGCATTGGGGAGTCGACAGGTCTGGCACTCATGGCGAACGCTTTTGACCACGGCGCGTAGTCGGGAAATCCAGAACTTCTGGCGTATCTCGTTCACAACAGTCTCCGAGTTCCCGTGGCAATATCTGATATAGTACTCTAAAACCAGCAGTCGAGTTATGTTGTGGCATCTTGGCAATATAACTTGGTCCTGGCATCCGGGAAAATTGAATCTGCCACCGAGCCGTAGCAATGACCCCTCATCCAGGTATGGTGAAAGCTTGTAGATAGAACTTGACCGGTTTAATGGTTTCCCGTTCGCGAATGGGCCGAATTGGGCTTCTCTCAAAAGTAATTTTTCGGCACTATCAAGATCTTCTTGTTCCACCCGGAGACAGGGTGTTCGTATACCTTTGCTGTATATCTTCCACCTACGGAAACTCAGTACGACAGTTGCAATTGTTCGCAGGAGACGAGTCCACTGCGAAAAGCGTTCATACACTACCAAGGTCTTTCGCTCTGGCTGCCCCGTACCATGATAACCCACGAACTTGGCCCTCAGTTAATCTCTAGTTGGTTCGAGGCCTCCAGCGTCGATAGGCCAAAATTTAGGATAAAGAAATAGGAACTGTGGTCCATTAAACCATCGGTTTTGACTCGACATGTTAGGTGTGGTTTGCCACTTCGTGGAGTCGTCTGCAACGTTTTCCGCTGAAAGAACCCATCTCCAGTCTGACATCTCCGTTAGTTCCAAGATTTCGCTCACCCTAAACGCCACGAATGGTGAGTAGCGACGGTGGTCAGCGCGAATCCACGCCAGCACATTGCGGGAGTCGGTCCAATACGTTTGTCGTCGAATGTTTAGCGTATGCAAAGTGCATGCCCCTGCAGCCAGTCTAACTCCTAGGACAGCAGCCTGCAGCTCGAGCCGTGGAACTGAGAGCATCTTCAACGGTGCTACTTTCACTTTACTTCCAAGCAGCCTGCAATTGATGACACTTCCAATGGAATGACGTAGGTAGCATGTGGCCGCGTAGGCATTTTCGCTGGCGTCAACAAAGACGTGCATTTCCAGCTCGGACTAGTGGCTCAGATCTTTGAAATAGCATCGTGGTATCCTTACGGCCTCTACCTCAGGAAGTAGGCTAACCCATCTCTGCCTGTCGGAGTTATAGTCATCGCGAATGTTGTCGTCCTAGCCACAACCTGAGCGCCAAATCTTCTGGAATAATATTTTGGCGTATACGATGTAAAAACTAAGAAGCCCTAACGGATCGAATATACTCATGATAATACTCAATACTTCTCTCTTGGTAGGGAAATGGTGATTGCGCAGAAGAGCTCCATGCTTGTGATGCGGAGACACACGAAATATAAAACAGTCCTCTCTGGTGAGCCACCAAAGGCCCAGAACGTTCTCAGCTGGTATCTCTGGATCGGGACTCAAGCTCATTTCGGGGTTACTGGAACCAACGTGCAGTGCTTGCAGGACCGCCTCGGAGTTCGACCGCCAGTTTCTGATATGGAAACCACCTTCTCCATGAATGAACTTGGCATCTCTGGCAAGTTTCATCTACTGTGTCCACGCTATCAAGCATATCATCAACATAGTGGTTGTCGACGATTCACTCGACGGCTCTCGGAAAGCGCTTCCGGAACTCCTCTGCATTCAGATTTTGTATGTACTGAGCACTGCTAGGTGAGCAGGTGGCTCCGAACGTCATGACGGTCATCGTGAGAACTGACGGTTCAAACCACACAAAACGCTGATAGTTTTGGTCCTCACGTGTGATGCGGACCTGGTGGAACATTTCTTCTATATCTCCACTCAATGCTATTGCTCGTTGTCAGTCGATGCGAAGCTTTTGTGGTTTGTTCGGATTACGTAGTAGGCATATGTGCAGGTACCAACACCCCTTTTCTAACAGCGACTCGTATGGCAGCTCCCTAGCATATCCTTTAGCCACATAATCTGCGATTTTGGATGACAAAATCTCGGCGAGTTCTGGATCACGCGTAAGCTTTCTCTGGAGACACTGCGCTCTTCGCAAGGCCAACCGTAGACTGTCGGGAAGCCTGTGGTTTGGATATTTCCAGATTAATCCGGTTTCAAAGCGACCATCAACACGCCGGGTAGTAGACTTGAGTTGCTCAACTGCGTGCTTGTCTTCCTTGGATATCAGATCGCCAGCCTTTCCAACGACTTCCAGATTATCCAAAAGAACGTACTCCTTAATGGTTTGTAGTAACTCGGCGTTTGCTGCGGTATCACAAACGTGAAATGCATGCTAGCCGGAGTTTCGTCGTTGCGTTGCCAGGACACCCTTTAGTGTCCACCCCAGGCGTGTCTTTTCTGCTACCGTTTCATTGTCAGACCCTTCACGTGATCGAAGACTTAGGCCCAGGCGACTGTTCAGACCTATTAATAGCTTCGGCACGGCGCACTATAGGCAAATCACGAGTTTTTTTCTCAAAATCGTAGATCTTCGGTTAGAAACGAGATAATGGAATGAAAATTTTTTTATCGTGAAGATAAATGACCATATAATATACGATAACTATTGAGAAGTTACAACAATCCCTCTAGTGCCGTTCAAAATGTCACTTTTTTGAACTTTTTTTTGTCCGCGGCGTCGACGTAGGAGGACAACGGAAGGCCTCGCAGGTGTGCGTACTTGATTTGAAGCTTACTGGCATCGATAGACTGCATTGGAAGCTCAAGTCTTTTTACTGTATGCACGTTCGTTAAAGTGAAACGTCTTTTATCGTTGAACCCAGATATATCCAACTCGAGAACCTGGGAGTCATCCTCATAACGGTGGGTGTTCGCCGTCCACCTCAGGCACAAAGGCTGTGCTGTGCCCGAAAGTCTCAATTGCTTTTGTAGTTCGGCGTCCATCAACGTAACTGACGAACCGTCATCGAAGAATGCGTATGTTTTAATCTTTACGCTCTTACCATAAAGTATTACCGGTAGAAAACGAAATAAAATTGATTCCGTGTCGCAGCTATGAGTGTTTAGCGTGGAGTTAACCAATGGTGAACTAACTGGATTGTTCCGGTGTTTGGGCAGTAAGGGATGGTGTAGGGAAACGCAACCATCTATCCCACATGCGGCATCGGAGGGGCATTGAAGACGAAGGTGTAACTTTAAGCAGCGACGGCACAAATTACTTAGGCGCACTAAGTTCCACCTCTCCGCTCTATCCGCAGCCCTAAATTTGTTGCAATTTTCCGTAGTACTACACTTTCCATGACATATGACGCACGAGCTGTGTTTCCCAGTTCTGACATCGCCAGCGTGAGCATTTAAGTATTCTCGTTTGGTGGATGGCTTTGTAGACACGGATGGCACCAGTACACTATTTGCTCCTTGGGCGAGTTGAAATAGCCAGTCCGAGAGGTTCTCGAGATTGCAGGAGGATAGCTGCAACTTGTGCATACCCCAAAATATGGCAAGAAGTCCGGGCAACTTGTTCACTAGCTCTTGCTCCAGCTCGGAGTTGTTGAGATGGCACAGCATATTCGAAGCCTTCATTGTTGCGCAAACATTTTGTACCTCTAAGGCTAAGTCGACTAAAGCCTCAAGACGGTTCTCCTTTATGACTGGTATTTCCCGGATTCGTGTCACGAGTACAGCGATAATAATCTCGGGGTGCCCAAACTTCACTCTTATCGTGTCGATTATTTACGATACGCATGAAGTGTGTAAGAGTAAGTTCCTGACCGCATCTCGAGCGGCTCCCTCTAGAGCGTGTATGGTCATGTGCTCCACCACCGTGTGCACACGTGTAAAAAAAGGCATCAAAAGGCAGAATGTCAAAACCATCACGGAAACGTCCCCCATAAATTCCTTTCGATTCGCTAGGGTGTTGCCGTATCTTTTCTAACAATGAGTTTTTGAATGACTATTTTTGATTCGGTTTCAAAGATCGAATATGATCTGAGAAGAGGAAATTTAGGCCTTTAAAATGGTATATAATAATCTATTATCAGACTTGGATTGTTGGCATTTTTCATCGGGAAAACTATAAAAAAAAAATATTTTTGCTAAATTTTTTTTTTTTATTTGACATCACCCATTTTCACAGTTTCAAAATGTGTAGTACTATCTAAAATTCAACCTATTTTCAAATAAAACTCTTTTATTGCAATCGCATAAAAATTGTCGAAGTTAGGCAATTTTTCTTAAATACGGCCTAGAATTTATATTGTTTATGAACCGGACTTTCAGAATTTTTGAGCAGTGTGGCTAAGGACTTCATCAATATTTATTAAAATATTTTTTTTTTCTTCGGAGATATTATCTGTCAAAGTTCGCATTTTTTCGTGATTCTGACTAATCATGTACTTCTTCAAATCGATATATCTCTACCTTCAACGAAAGAATTCTCCAATATCAAATGTTTGAAGTTTACTATCAAATAACTTAACCATGGTGATGGTGCATTGCTTGACAATTGGATCCATTCTGCAAGCATTTTTGGAAAAGCATTTTAAGAAGGTTAGCAAGTTACCTGCCCAATTTTTAAAAAATATAGGAGAAATTCCCTCAATATGTGTTTTCCCACTTGATTTTAAATTCGACTTTGCGAAAAAACTATCATCGAACTTCATTATTCTAAAATTTGCACACCTTCTGATAATTCTTTTCCAAAATTCTGATACAAAAGTTTAATATGTTTATGAAAAGTTGTTCATTTGCTCTATTTTTATAAATTTTGTCGAAGGTTGAAAACATTGATTTGTATGTTTTTTGTTGCAGAATTAACTTTATTCTTGTACTCATAAAAAGATAATTGAAATCATAAAAGGAAATTGTCAAAACTTTACTAAATTTTTCCTATATACAGGGTATTTCAAAATTCACCAACATTGCATGCGTATAAACAAAACCACATTTGTAGGTTAAAAATCATTTTGTGGTTTTCCTATGGAAGGTGCAAACTTTCACTTACTTCTGGTTTCAGCACAATCGGAGACACAAACCTTCTTTTTGTATCACTGTATTATGAATCTTTGATTTATCTTTAAGAGAAATCTCTAGGGTTTTACTGAAATAAAAATCTCCTCTCTCAATTAAGTTTACATGGTAGAGCAACTCTAGGAGATATTCACTCTAGCTAGAGTCAAAATAGAGAAATCTCAACTTTTCTCTATCTCGTACTCTACAAGCTGTGTACACGGTAGACAATAGTTACCTCTCGCCTAGAGTTAATTTTCTATCTCGAATTGTTGTCAACGCTTGTTGTATGTATATACATATCGACTGCTGAATGGAAGATCGACCTATCTCGGCAGCCAGTTCGAAAACGCCCTATCTCAAAAAACTTTTCAAGAACGCCCTATTTCAGAATTCGTTTCAAAAACGCCCTATCCCAGATGCCGATGCAAAAACGCCCTATTTCAGCACATTTTTAATAGATTTTGAAGTGAGATAGGGCGTTCTTCAACCAAATTTTGAGATAGGATGTTTTTCAATAAAATTCTGAAATAGGGCGTTGTTGAAAAGTTTTTTGAGATAGGGCGTTTTCGAACTGGCTGCTAAGATAGGTCGATCTTCCACTCAGCAGTCGATGTGTATTTATATGAAAGCCACGATATAGAAAATATAGTTGAGCCATCAGCGGAGCGCTAACCCTTTGTCGATTTGACAGCATTAACCTATTTGATGTCGTCATAAAATACATTTTCGCAATATGGACAAGAATTAAATTTTCAAATTGTACTTATTTGCCGAAAAAATTTTACCTCAAAGTAGCAAATGTACCTAAAAATTAAACATGGAAACCTCTCTCTTCGTTACTATGTGTGCTTTTGGACTCACATTAAACAATCTTTAATATTTAAAATTCCCTTGAAAGGAGTTTCTCCGAGCAGTTCCAGCCAAACTACTATGTATATGGGGCGTTGCATATCAAAATGGACGGGGTTCACACTTCAAGTTTCTACTTTGTTTAAAATTTGTATGGTTGATGCATAAACATAAATAATAAATAAATATGAAATTTGAGCTTGATTAATACATTTTCAAAACTTAACAGCATAAAAACAAAAACAAATCGATTTAATATCCCGAGAACGAGGCGCGGAACAAGAATATTATACTAAAATTTAATGGGCTACAAAACTACATAGTCAAAAAAATTCTTAAATAAATTTAAAAAAATTTTACATTTGTACTCATTTTACTCAACTTCGGTGTAAAAAAAATTCATAACTCAAATTATTGTAGAGTGCACCCCATAATACTATACTTAAATATTGCACAATACTCAGAGCTACATTGTGATTTTTTTTATTTTTTTTGAGATGGCATATTTTCAAACTCTAATTTTATTTTATCAAAAAATGTGGATGTGAAGAGTTTTAAAAATATTTCTTTTCATAGAGAATTTTGATGTGTGTATGTGGGATTTTTTTCAAATTTTTCCTCGCCCCCTTCTCGAGATATTTGGAAAACTATTAAATCGATTTGTTTTTGTTTTTGTGCTATAAAGTTTTTAAAAATGTATTAATCAAGCTCAAATTTCTTATTTATTTATTATTTATGTTTATGCATCAACAAATCAAACACATAAAGTGTGAACCCCATCCGTTTTGGTATGGAACTCCCCATATATAGGTATTCACAAAGTTTATCAAGTGGCCTGGCACTCTGACAAAACAGCAGATAACTCAAGCAACGACTGTTACCAGGCTATTGGAAAAGCCATTGAAATGCCAATGAGAATAAGAGAATGATTCCCGATACATTATTTGGCTATGTTCTAAATGTACCTAAAATGGTGTGCTTGTATCGAATATACGATTTAATTCCGTAGCCATTTAAAAATTTAACAATCTGTAATGAAATTCTTGGTCAAGACTTTACCATACGTCTCCGTAGAGCAAAAAGTCTATTTAGCTTGCTAAATAGAGCGTAGAGTTGACGGAGAGTTTTTGATCTAGCTGCGTTGGACTGTGTACACGGCGAAAAAGTCTCGCTAAATAACTCTCACGTAGACTTTGGAGGTTAGTCTATCGTAGAGCTCTATTGAGTGTTTATGCGTGTCTTGCGTGATTTTTGTCTAAATCTCGCATTTTTTCTCTACCGTGTACACTTAGCTTTACGTCCAATGAGTTTTTCCTAGTATGATGTTCAAAAGTTATGTAAGTTTAAGTACACAACACTTTAGATTTATTTTTAGTTAGTAAACCGGTGGTATTTCCCTCCTAATTTTAAAACTTTATTTTTTCATTTCTGTTAAGAAAATTCACACGCTGAGGAGTCTTTATATTATGATGCACTGGCTGCAGCAGTTACTCTTGTAAAAGACAATGCAGTTGTTAATACTGTAGGCACTCAACTTGCAAACGATGGAGATGTATGTTCTAATGAAAAAGAGGCGGCATTACAGCTAACAAACAAAATCATTCAGTGTGGCGTAAAAACTAAACCAATAAGCCAACCATTAATGTCAGAAGAAAAATTCAATCGCAATGATTGCGACGGCACTGTTGTGGAAAAGGAAGAGGAGCTTAGCGTCCTTAATGTGAGAAAAAACGATGAAGTCATCAAAGATAACAGCGCACCTGAAAGAATTGGGTTCGCTTTGGTAAATCCAACTATAGCGCCTACTAATATTGAGACTAGCGGCTGGAGTCGGTCTGGTTTCGATGGCGATTTTGCGGCTAGTTCTAAGAACAATGTGGCCCCGGGTTTTGTTGGTGTAATAGCAAGTAAAATACCAATACTGAATTCACGTCAATCGAAATGCGCTTCTTGGTCTGGTTCGGATATGACGTCACCATTGCCCATGATGGCCGAGGCCTCTTACCCAGCGGCAACAGCAACAAATCATCAAACGCAAACTACAAGTAATAAAAAAAACTTTTGCAGCAATACCACAAAAAAATCAGCTGATGATGATAGTGGTGTTAATATATTTCAAAACCCAGATATGACGGACTTAACACCAGGTTTGTTTTCTAACACCATTTAGCATTAATAATATTAGCCCCCTCAAGCGTCCTTAATATTCACACTCAACAGGATTTGCCGCGCTTCAAAATTAATTATTTATACTTCATTTGATATCACAAAACTTATCTAAGACGGGCGATATTCGTGTGTTCGTCGATAATTAAAATCTGCTCCAACAGGCGCGGTAAGGTAAGGTTAGGTTTACGTGGTTGCCCCAAGTAGGGACAAACGTGGATCATAGCCATCAGTCTCCCCTATGGACGGTAACTGCTAAGATATAGCGAAAAACTCTTATCATCTAGAGAGTTTCGCATGCGGCAGAGGTCAATCCTGGAGAGCTCCCTCATCCTGGTTAGGTGTTTAGACCGTAGCCTTGAAAAAGCTGAGCGGTTTAAGATCAAGCTTTGAGCAGTGAGGATCCGGTGGGATATTTAGTTTTGCCTCTTGAGTTCCAATGGTACATTGTGGTGCCAACACCACGGCTTTGTGAGCCTAAGGAGTTCTCTTGGACGCAACCAGCCCACTCTCGCTAACTAAGATAATGCTTTAACACATTTCTTGATTTTCGCCCAGGGTTTGCTGAGCTGCCACAAGGCCTTTCTATCCAAGAGAAGTCGCCTTGCAGTCAAAGGTACTTCCACTCTCTCTTTTCCTGGGGAGGCTGACTACAGTGCTTTAGTTGACCAGATCACCCGCCTCGCACCCATATACACGAGTTTGACTAAGAAATGTTAGGAAGTCACCGGGGTCTAAATTTGATGCTGATAGTGGACCCCATCGTGCAGTCCACTGAATGTCGGTTCAGGAGTAAATTAACAGAAAAATCGGAGTAAATGGCATTTTTGTAGTAGATTTGGCTTTTAATTTTTTATTTTGTTTCTGTGGGAATCATGATATTAAGAGCCCTTGTTAACTATTAGCTTCCTGCATTCTCAATTTGAATTCGGAAATAAAATCTTTATGGAAACTTTCTTACGCTAGTATGTAACGTCCTAAATGTTTTATGATAAATTTTTTTTTTCTAAAGCCGAATTAAAGAAGTTAGATTGACTAATTTTGTAAAGTCAGGTTTTTTAAGCGCTTACATGATCAGGGTATGAGTTTAAAGGAAATTGAGCGGATTAGAGAAGTAGATCTAAAAATGGTTAAAAAAATTTAGTAAATATACTCCGATTGGAGGAAATTTTAAACGCTTGTGAGCTCCCTGCAAAATATCTTTCCACCTACTACCCTTCCAAAAAGCTTAAACCGATTCATGTGGAAGCTCAGCGGTGCCTCTTTTCAGCCACTGCTTTCCATTAATTCATTCCAAGAGGGGATGTGAGTGGCGAAAGAGCCAAGAATGTTACGAGTGTCCAGATCCTGAGTCAGTTTAGCACGCGGTGCCCCTTAATCTGACCGAAGCCTTCGCTGAAGTAGCCTTGATTCCAATTAAGGCATTCCTTTATACCCTCTCCAGTTCTTTGACTAGCATAGACTTCATTAGTCAATCACACAAGGCGAAGACACCATAAAACATCATGGGTTTCATTGTGGTTTCATGCAGCCAGAAAATCACCTTAGGAGAGTAACCCCATCTCTTAATGTTGAAACTTGGCAAAGTCAATAGTCATGTCATATATAAGACCAATATTAATCAGACCATGGACACCTGGACCTTATTTGTAACATTGAAGATTCTGGATAAAAACTTAGTAAACTATGTGTATATCGATGGCTGAGTGGAAGATCGACCTATCTTAGCAGCCAGTTCGAAAACGCTCTATCTCAAAAAACTTTTCAAGAACGCCCTATTTCAGAATTTAATTGAAAAACAACCTATCTCAAGATTCGGTTCAAAAACGTCCTATCTCACTTCAAAATGTATTGAAAATATGCTGATATAGGGCGTTTTTGAATCGGCAGCTGAGATAGGGCGTTTTTGAAACGAATTCTGAAATAGGGTGTTCTTGAAAAGTTTTTTGAGATAGAGCGTTTTCGAACTGACTGCCGAGATAGGTCGATCTTGCACTCAGCCATCGATATGTGCCGTCCGATTCTGTGCACTTGATAAATACAATTTTTTTGTAATTTGTAAATTTTTTATTATTTATCAAGAATTGGAATTCTGGCACAGAAATCAAAAACCTCTTTTCTTGATAAATTATCAATATTGAAAATGCTATTGACAACCGTTTAGAAATTGAAATTTCATTTGAAAATTATAAATTTTGTATATTAAAAAATTTGCTTCTATCATTTAAATACTGCACGTGCCGGCATTTGAACCTGCGACACACAGAATTTATAGCCGACATCTCTACCTACTCAGCTAAGGCAGTCAAAAGCTTTTTTGCTTTTAAATTCATATTTTTCATATGTGACAATGAAATCCGTTCCACTCATGTGAAAATCAGTCACCCTCATGTGGAAATCGTAGAGCTTTTTATTTTATAAATAGGTTTATTCGCGTACACAAAAATCCAGCAAAGTAGGGGAAATTGAGAGACCAAATTGACATTTAATTCTGATGAAAAGCTGCTGGTTTCTGCTGGAAAAATTTTGCCAGCCATTTGCCAGCAAGAAAAACAGCTGATCAAAGTCATCCGTTTTCAATTTGTGAAAATATGAAAATTTATTTTGGATTTAGATTTATTATTATTATTTTTAAGTTTGAAATAACTTATTAGAATTGCAAATGTATCGGAAGAAAGGAAATACTCATTTACTCACGTTTGATTAGCAAATTGCTTTAGGAAAACATTTAATTTATATTCTTTTCATGTTTTCTGTTTTATGCTTTTGTATGTAGATAAAATTTCGATCAGCTGTACTAAAAACTTGCAAGTTTTTGCTAGTTTTGCTAACATTTCTCTCTTTACGAGAGAACAGATAAAAATTCATTAGAATTTTGATGGTGAGACACAAAAAAACACATTTAGTTGACGTAATGAAACTCTTTTCTCGGTGTATTTTATGACACTCTTGGTACATTAAAAGCTTTAGCACTAGAAAACTAATTAGATACGATACTAATTAAATACGAGGCTCCACAAGATCAGGTGTTAAAAAATAAAAAAATTTAATATTTTAGGCAAAAAATATTTTTTTTCTTCATACATTTATTTTTACCGGCAAAACTGTTGATTATATAGAAAAACGTTATATGAACAGATTAAAGGAATTGTAATTTTTAATTTTTTTTAATTTGTTTGAGCAAAATCGGAGTAGTGGTTCTCGAGTTATGTCAAAAAAAAAGACCACCAAAGGTGACAATTTTCCCTACACGATAGTTACTAACTTCAAATCGATATATCTCGATTCCTAGACGTGACCCAGCGAAACGCCGGGACACGTATAACTTCTTTTTTACCGATATAACTTTCCCCGGTAGTTTGAACCCTTCCCGATCACTGACCCCTACCATTTGTCTCACAGTGTTATCTATTAAAGGATAACTGTATATATAATATAATATATACTAGGGTGCCCATCGAAAATGATTTTTTTTGGAAATTTCAAGAGGGTACCCCCTAATTTTATTCGTTTTTCTGAGAAATATTATTGGCTATTTTTATAGATTTTTTAAAGGCCGCGACCTGTCGATTTAGTTCAGAAAATACGATTTTGTAGATTTATGAGTTTTTGAATGACTATTTCAAAGATCGAATATGACCTGAGAAGAGGATATATAGGCCTTTAAAATGGTTTGTAATAATCTATTGTCGGACTTGGCTTGTTGAGATTTTTTTTAACGGATAAAATATAAAGAAAAACAATTTCCTCTTAATCTCTTAAATTTTGACCATCGATAATTT
Source organism: Rhagoletis zephyria (assembly GCF_001687245.7). Taxonomy (NCBI): domain Eukaryota; kingdom Metazoa; phylum Arthropoda; class Insecta; order Diptera; family Tephritidae; genus Rhagoletis; species Rhagoletis zephyria. The sequence continues at coordinate 492,211 of NW_016157134.1, read as the reverse complement.
CCACAATTTAAAAATGTGTAGTACTATCTAAAATTAAATCTAGTTTTAAATAAACTGATAGCTCATTTATTGCAATCGCATAAAAATTGTCGAAGTTAGGCGACTTTTCTTGAAATTATATTTTTTTTACCGGAATTTCAGATTCTTTGAGCAGTGTGGCTAAGGAATTCATTAACATTTATTCAAAATTGATATATACAATCGCTCTTTAGCAAAGGAGTGGTTTTTCGGTAAATTTTGCGAAAATAGGGGTGGCAACGCCCACTTAAATCATATATGTGTATCTCAAAAACTATTTTACCGATCTTAACCAATATATATGAAATACACATTGTGCTTACGCTCTTAAGCGTCATATTGAAAATTTTTGAAATCGGTTAAAAACAATGGGCTCCACCAACGTAACGGTAATTTCAAAAACTTAAAGCTAGCAATATTTTAGGCGAAATAATTAAGAGAAATATGGTTTCTTTATTTTACCCGATAAAAAATCCCAATAAGCCAAGTCCGAAAATCGATTATTATATACTATTCGATCTTTGAAACCGAATCAAAAATAGTCATTCAAAAACTCATAAATCTACAAAATCGTATTTTCTGACCTAAATCGACCTCTAAATAACATTTAAAAAATCATAAAAACAAATGAAATAAGGGGGTAGGGTTTTTGAAATTAAAAAAAAAAAAAACAATTTCGATGGACAGCCTAATACATACATATATATATTTTTAATATATCCTATAAATCCTGAAATATTATATAATCATTTGTTTAAACTAATCAGTAATAATTTGTTTCCATTTAATTCAGTATCGACAATCCGATATTTCAAAAGCTAGGTAGAAAAAATTATTCATGGATATTTTTGGGATATATTTAGGACGCTGATTTCCAATATACCAGGGGTGGGCAAGGCCGAGGCCGAAGAGAGCCACATGTAAGTTCTAAATGCTACAAAGTGCCACAAAAAAAACAACAAAAGCAAAAATTTTGTTTTTAAATAAAATTATTATTGGAAATGAAAAACATTATTATTATTTTATTTGATTATTATTCTAATGTACGTAAGATAGATACTAAAGAAAATTGAAAAGAGCACCTTGGCCAAATTTTCAAAATCTGGTTTTACGTCAGTTAAAGTTATTCGTAACAGTTCTGTTAAATGTTGGTTAGTCAATAGGTACGTTAGTTTAAAATCTCCAGTAAAAAATGTCCGACAGCAAAATTCCGGCGAAATGTCATCTGCTCTCTCACAAAAGAAAAATATTCAAAATAGTACGCGAACAGCTGATAGAAATTTTGTTTGTTTCCGAAGTCTTATCCTAACACTAACGAATTACTTACTTACAAGTTTAATTATTCGCATTTTACTATTTTATCTTCCAAACCATTAAATTCAATTTATAGATTTGCGTAAATTCCAACCAGCTGTTTTCGATCAGATGTTTTCTTGTTGGCAAATTTCTGTTGGCTAAAATTTTTCCAGCAGAAACTAGCAGCTTTCCCTCAAAATGAAATGTCATTTTGCTCTCTCAATTTCCCCTACTTTGGGAGTTTTTGCGTACGCGAACACAAAAAGCCGATAGTTCTTATAACTTTCAATAATTATCAGGTACGCGAATGCAAAATTGTGAACGGTATTTTGACTTTACGAAATTTACGCTACGCGCACACTGCAGCCGGCATCGGCCGAATTGTGCTCGGCCGATATCGGCTATATGCGGGCGATATGAATAAACCAGGGACCGTAAATAACAGTTACTGTTTTTCAACAGCTAAACTTGGCCAGATATTTTTAAGTCGAAAATAAAAGTCCTTTCCTAATAAAACCAAACCGCTTATCCAAATTAAACAAGTTTGGTATCAACTGAAAGAGGACTAAAATAGCTTTAAAACTGAAATATTTAAACCAGGAAAGCCAGCTATTGAAAAATATTTAAATAAAAAATGTTTTTTAGTTACCATAGAACAAACCTTGGGTCAGGTAAATGCATTTCTTTTGTATTTAAATTATAAAAAATAAAAACATAAATAGAAGTGGTAGCCTTCGATCGTCATTTATGTTTAAAAGCTATTTAAGTCCTCTTTCATTTGGTACCAAATTTGTTNAACCAAACCGCTTATCCAAATTAAACAAGTTTGGTATCAACTGAAAGAGGACTAAAATAGCTTTAAAACTGAAATATTTAAACCAGGAAAGCCAGCTATTGAAAAATATTTAAATAAAAAATGTTTTTTAGTTACCATAGAACAAACCTTGGGTCAGGTAAATGCATTTCTTTTGTATTTAAATTATAAAAAATAAAAACATAAATAGAAGTGGTAGCCTTCGATCGTCATTTATGTTTAAAAGCTATTTAAGTCCTCTTTCATTTGGTACCAAATTTGTTTAATTTGGATAAGCGGTTTGTTTACTATCCGGAAAGACTTTTATTTCGAACTTAAAAAATATCGGGCCAAATTTGACTGTTGGAAAAAAATAAGTGCTATTTACGGTCTCTGGAATAAACACTTGTGATTATATGAGCGGTCTCACTTACTAACCCATAACCGAACCGAAATCGGCCTTTGACGTCCGTCAGTGACGATAAATTCAAACATGTTTGTTTTTCTCGTCCGATGTCAGGTGAAAAGTACTAAAATGGACTGCGAAAAATTAACTTATTGGCTGCAAAACAAAAAAATTACATATAAGTTCACATGTTTAGAGTAAGTCTATTCAAATTTATCAAAATATTTCACTGCTTACAAAATTGAAATGAAAGCTAGATTTGTGCGTACAAATACGGTCGGCAAATAATCTGGTTAAGTGTGCGCATCAGTTCGGACGGTCAAATGGTTCGGCCGAAATCGGTCAGTCTATCGGATGCAATGTGCGCCTAGCGTTATACGTTGTACTAAAAATTTAAAATATACGGCACGCAGCTGTTTTCAACACCGGATATTCTAAATCTGGTACTTGTTGCCGGAATTCAAGCAATGGCAAAGCTTTCTGTTGCATTTTCAGTGCCTTATCTTCTTTTAATTCAAAAAACTCCAACTCCATTTAAATAATTTCAAATCGGCAAATATTTTTTCAAAATCTGCTTTTAAATCATGTACAATATTTTTTCTAGCCATGGAAAATGATGAAATATTATTTTTTTGAGATCATGAATAAAAAGACGTAGTTTAGTTTCAAAACATAAAATAGTTTGCGACAAATCAAAAACATTTTTATTCTCCCCTTGTAGAGACAAATTCAAGTTTTGCAAATGTTGCATCATATCGATAAAGAACTTTAAGTCAGAAAGCCAATTTCCATTCTCCAATTGCGGGCAATGTTCCGATCTCAATTTGCGTATGTGTATATAAAATGAATTAAATAAAAAAATCACAATGGAAAAAAATGTCCAGCAAAGAAAAAAAATGTGTATTAGTAAAAGGAATCAAAATGTTCTAATCAAAGAGAAAGTAAAAAGAGCCGCACTTTGCTAAGCAAAGAAGCGAATTTGACTGAAAGAGCCGCGATTGCCCACCGTTGCAATATACGAGTACTATTCCTTTTTTTCAGACTAGTCATTGTTTTATAATTATTGCGAATTTTACGAAATTTTCGGTTGCCCTAAAATTCGCTATATTTTGAAAGATTTATTTGTGAAAACAAATATGGTAGCTTTGAGCTCGCACAAATGGGAAAAACACAGTGTGATATGTGTGAATGACAAAGACAATTTTTAGTTTTAGAAATGCAATAGAATATAAATTATTTATTCCAATTAAAACTTGCGTGTATGATTTTACAAATTATGGCCAATTTGCGTTGGAAAAATTGCCTTGATGACGGCAAAAACGAGCCACTGACGATGAAGATGCCGATGGCGACTGCTTGGATGGACGGTGAAGGTGAACGCGACGAGACTGCATACGGTTGATGGACGAGGACGATATAAATATGATGGACGATGACGATGAAAATGTCCGCACAGTTGATAGACGATGAATATAACCACGAAAATATGCACATTTAATGGACGATGACGATGAAAATGTCCGCACAGTTGATAGACGATGAATATAACCACGAAAATATGCACATTTAATGGACGATGACGATGAAAATGTCCGCACAGTTGATAGACGATGAATATAACCACGAAAATATGCACATTTAATGGACGATGACGATAAAAGTACGTACACTTGATGGCCAAAGACGATGACACCGAAAAACGGAGACTTTGACCACTTTTGGCTCAGTTATGTTTGCAGGAGCCTTAACTTTTTACATTTCAAATTGGTGCCTTTGCACCCGCTGCTTTCTCGGCGAAAATTTGGAATGATGTGAAAAACTGTGAACGGGATCTTATTTGTATGTGCCGGTTTTTGATCTCCTTCTCTCCTTCCATCCTTCGTCAAATATCAGACCACCGACAGGGTTGCACTTTGAGATCAGTGTTGTGCAACGCCATCCCACCCACCAGTGAGTCATTAGGGGGACTCACTAAAATTCAAAGCGGCTAGCTTGCTGGCTGGCCGACGTATCTTACCGGAATTGGTACTGACTTCTGCGCTCCTAAATTGGCCATCTTTAGCGACGAACTCCTCGGTTATTCTACCTCGCTCCCACTGGCTTCTCGGTTGTGCGGAATCGCATACTATGACCAATTGTCCCGGTTGCAGTGGTGTGACCTCAGTTTGCCATTTAGAGCGTCGAAGAAGTTGTGGCAAGTATTCGACTGTCCACCTCTTCCACAGTCGGTCCTTTAAATTTTGAGCTACGCGCCACTGCTTCCGGAGACACACTCTTTCTTCTTCTAGACTAGGCGTTTGAGTTGAATTAAGACATCCCGTCAAGAAATGGTTTGGTGTTAATGGCTCATCATCCTGCGGCGATATGGCCAATTCGGTTAACGGCCGGCTATTTATTATATTTTCGGCTTCTATAAGGGTGCTTCGGAACGTTTCTAACCGTGGTGCCTCTTGCTGCAAAACGTGTTGTAATAGTCGCTTGACGCACTGTACGAGGCGCTCCCAGAAACCGCCTGCTGATGGGCTCGCAGGGCAGTTGAATACCCACTGAATTTTGCGTCTTGCCATTTCGCCATCTATGCGGTTGAAGTCAAACAAACGTTCATTTTTCAGCTCTTTCTGGGCCCCCACAAAGTTGGTCCCGTTATCACTTCTAATTGTGATGGGGACTCCTCGACGGTTTATGAAGTTACGCCGGCACAGGATAAACGCGTCAGTTGAAAGCTCATCAGCGATCTCTAAATGCACCGCTCGTGTCGTCAAGCAGGTGAACAACGCAACACATCGCTTTTCTCGTCTTCGTCCAATTGTTACATAAAACGGACCTCAATAGTCGACTCCGGCGTACGATAACGGACGAACGTATGGCGTTAAGCGATCTAATGGCAACTGGCCAATAAGCGGAATCGCTGGTTTAGCTTTGTTGTAAGCGCATACCGGACACTCCCTTTTCGTTGACTTAAGTAGTGAGCGCGCACGCGGTACCCAAAACCTTTGTCTCATTTCATTGATGGTTAGGCAATAAGTTTGATGGTGAAGTTGACAGTGATACTGCTTCATAATAAGTCGTGTAACATGATGGTTTTGAGGTAAAATAACCGGGCGTCGAGCTGTAATAGGCAGGCAGTACGCGGAATCGATTCTGCCGTTGACTTTTAGCAGACAATCGCTATCTAAGAACGCTGTCAGCTGGTATATCGCACTCGATTTCGAAAGAGACGTTTTCCGCTTAATGGCGTTGATCTCTTCAGCAAAAGAGTCGTTCTGAACTTTTCGAAGAACGGTTTTCTCGGCGTTGGCAAGCTCTATGGCATTCAGCTCTCCACTTTGACGAGTACCAGATATAGCATTGTAGAAAAATCGGAAAATCCAGGCCACAACTCTAGTGATTTTTAAAAACATGAGTAATTAGTAAAGTTTAAAGCATACTCGCCAGAATTTGACAGCAATAAGACTCGTCCCACGCATTCTTCCGAAGCGCAATGGTCGGATGTCAGCTCTGGTAACTGCTGTGGCCAGTGCGATGTGTCATGGTAGAGAAACCCCGGTCCCGTGAACCACCTTGATTGTGTTTCGCTCTCAAAGGATGAACAGGCTCGTCTCACCTCGTCAGCGACGTTCAGCGTTGTCGGAATCCACCGCCATTGGTCCGCAGATGGTACGCCTAATATTTCGGTTACGCGATAGGCGACAAACTGCTTGAAATTTCGGTTGGTTGAACGGATCCAGAGTATGACAGTCTTGGAATCCCTCCAAAACGTAGTGTTGTCTACTCGGAAATCATGGCAGCGTTCAAGCGACTCTTTAAGGCAGCAACCCAAGACTGCAGCCTGTAACTCCAAAAGCGGAATCGTCATGCCGTCTTACGCGCAGATACGCCACGGCCGCATATGCGCAGGAACTGGCATCCACGAAAATGTGCAGCTGTATGTCCTCCGCGACTGGTAACATCGCGGAATAGCACGGTGGCACCCAAAAGATGCTTTGCGGACTGTATGCTTCTCCACCACTTGGACCACTGCTCTTCCAACTGATACGGTATCTTTTCGTCCCACTGAACTCGTAGCTTCCACAACGATTGCAACAACAATTTCAAACTTACTGTTACGTTTGCCAGGAGACCAAACGGATCGTACATGGACATGGCTATGCCCAGCAACTCTCGCTTGGTTGGAGATCGCGTACCATCGAGCACATCGCGGCCGATTTTGTGAAATTTGAAATGAAATTCTAACCCGTCGTTGACAGCGTTCCAATACATGCCCAGAACCTTCTCCATCGTTGCTTGACGTTCCATTCTAATAATCTCGTTGTCGGCAGTGAATCCTTGACCATTTAATGTTCGTTCGACAAACTTGTTGTTTGATACAAAATTGCGGAGCTTGAAACCCGCAGCGGCGTTGATTTTGATGGCTTCGTTGGTGACTGCAACTGCTTCGTCGGCGCTATTGAAGCTTACGACTAGATCGTCGACATACGTGCTCTCGATGACTGCACGAGCACCCCTGGGCATAGTAGACTGGAACTTGGCAGCGTTGGTATTTTTAACGTGCTCCGCGCAGCACCGCGAACAAATAGCTCCAAAAATCATTGTTGTCATCTTGTAGGTACGGATCGGTTCTTTCAGCTTTCCATCTCGCCACAGAAATCGTTGCGCATACTGATCGACGTCTCGTATTCGCACTTGTGAGAACATTTCTTGAATATCTCCGGCGACTGCTACAATTCCCTGGCGGAATCTGTGAATTATAGCTACGAGTGACTGCGCTTGCTCCGGACCCTTCAGCAAGACTGAATTTAATGATAAGGCATTTGTGGCGGCAGCTGCGTCAAAAACGATACGGAGTTTTTGCGGCTTATGCGGATTAACGACGCCAAAGTGCGGAAGGTACCATGTCTTCGGTCCTTCGTGTGCGGCTTCGTCTGGCGTTAATTCTCGTGTGTAACCTTTGTCGAGGTATTTCGAAATTTCCCTCCTATAGATTTCGGCGTAATCCGCATCCCTCAACATGCGTGATTCGATGTTTAATACCTACCGAAAAATATTCTTCAACTAGTTTGTTGAGCTGACCCAAAGCGACGGACTTACGATCGTGAAGCACCCTCGGTATGGCTGTGTCAGCTTCACAATGAGGTCCATAGACGACCCAGCCCAACTTTGTATAAATGGCGACTGGTTGTTTAAATCTGGCGGCGACTGTCGTTGTGGGTACGCCTAAATGGCAGTTGTCTAAACCGAGTAGTAAAACAGGCTTGACGTCGACGTAGTGCTGCATTGGTAACTCTTTAGTGTGAGTGTGCTTGAACTTGTTGAATGACTGTTTCGGCAAATTCAGTCCTTTGATTGTATGCAAATTATTTTAGCTGATAATCTTGACGACCACTCACCCCTCTGATATTGCAAGACACATTTCTTGAACTTTCGGTTGTTTGGCTATCGCCATACCACTGCAAAGTTAAGGAACTCTCACGACCTCTTAACCCCAACTGTGTGGCGACGCTCTCTTCCAGTAACGACACGGAAGACCCCTCGTCAAACATGGCATATACATTTATACTGCCATGCGGGCCGGACAACATAACAGGCAATATTTTAAACAAGCTGGCTTCGTCTTCTTGCCTACAGTTTAGGACGCGTCCCCGATCGGAAGTTGGCTCTGACAACATACGGCAATCTTGGTGCAACAGCTGATGATGCATGCGCGTGCAACCATTTATAGCGCATGCTTTACGGCGGCGACAATTGGACAGACCATGCCCCATCTGTAAGCAACCGAAGCATAAGCGGTGTTTTTTCACAACCGACCATTTAGCTGCACAGTCCAGCGACGCAAATTTTCGGCAACTGGTTATGACGTGAGACTGTTTGCAACATAGGCATACGCGCTGCTCCTCACTACTATGTAGAACTCGACGAACTGGACCTCCGCTCGACCCAGACTACCGATTGGCGTTTGTACTTTGTCGCGACAATAGCAACGGTGGTTGGCTAAACCGCAGCGATATGTCAGCGACGCCAGGCATTATGGACACAACTTTGGCCAAGTCACTCAGCCAATCAGCAAAGTTCCCCACAGTAGGAAACGGCGAGATACTGGCGGCATGTTTGCTCCATTCGAATTGCTTTGACGGCGGCAGTTTCGAGATTAGCTGTTCGAGAAGTGTTGGGTTCATGAGGTGGTGCTCACATCTTGCTGATTTGAAGAAGGCTGAAATGTTACGAACCCGGTTAGAAAATTCCAGAACCTGGTCTAGCCGATTGTCGTGGATTGCGGGAAACTGTTGCACCTTTCGTAGTTGCGCACGGATTAATAAATCGTGCCGGCCAAAATTGAACTCCAGCACCTTCATAACTTTAGGCACGTCGTCAGGGTATATTAGCATAGACACAACCGCCCGTTTGGCATTGCCTTGCAGCGCTTTCTGCAATCGCATGAGGTTTTGCCTATTGTTATAGCCGAACTCCGCCGTAGTGTCCACATAATTTGCAAAAACTTAATGGCCAATCTTCCGGACTACCATCGAAGGTTGGCAGAGGATATAGCTTGGCGGCTGAACCCTCTATAAACTGCGATGCATTCGTTGGCAGCAACACTGGCGGCTGTACTACAGGCAATTGTTGTACAGCTTGAGGAAGCTGTGGACGTGGCGGCTGTACCTCGGAAGTTGGTGCGGTGGCATTGGCTGAATCCATTTCCATTCGTTCCCGCAGCACTAAAGTGGCTATCGCATCGCTTCCGGCGTTTATTTGCGTTTGTGTCGCGACACCCTGGGCTCCAATATTAACAACGGTCGCATCTACGTCCGAATCGGAGTTGCTAGCATCGGCATCCGCTGCAACTCGGGTTCCGTTTGCCTGGCTTCTTGTAAACATTTTCGATTTGTCGCAGAATATTCGCGAAGTTACGTTAGCACAACTAAAAAACGCTTTTCAAAAAAACGTACGTGCAGATGTATGTACGTGTGCTATTTCTCACAAAGTCTGCTTAAAACCCAAGTCGCAGAGTCTTTAAGAAAGAAAAACTGTACGTGCTGATTTGCGATGTGGCTTGATAAACTGTATTTCAATACGGCAAACTTCCAGTCTTCTATAAGCAGTAGAATTCCAACTACCGGCTTGTCTGATTTAACGGCCTCTTACTTCCTTACGGCAACGCACACACACGCAAACTGCAACAGAGACAAAGGCAATTTGAAAACTTTTTGTGGATGACAAAGACAATTTTTAGTTTTAGAAATACAATGGAATATGAATTATTTATTACAATTAAAACTTGCGTGTATGATTTTACAAATTATGGCCAATTTGCGTTGGAAAATAGCCTTGATGACGACAAAAACGAGCCTCTGACGATGAAGATGCCGATGGGGACTTCTTTGATGGACGGTGATGGTGAACTCGACGAGACTGCATACGGTTGATGGACGAGGACGAAGTAAATATGATGGACGATGACGATGAAAATGTCCGCACAGTTGATAGACGATGACAATAATCACGAAAATATGCACATTTAATGGACGATGACGATAAAAGTAGTATGACACCGAAAAACGAAGACTTTGACCACTTTTGGCTCAGTTATGTTTGCAGGAGCCTTAACTTTTTACATTTCAAATTGGTGCCTTTGCACCCGCTGCTTTCTCGTCGAAAATTTGGAATGATGTGAAAAACAGTGAACGGGATCTTATTTGTATGTGCCGGTTTTTGATCTCCTTCAATCCTTCGTCAAATATCAGACCACCGACAGGGTTGCACTTTGAGATCAGTGTTGTGCAACGACAATATGCTTTTGGTAACGCCTAAATCGAACAGTTGCCATCATACAATTCCTAGGTACCCGGTGTCTATAGTTACAAGTCTGGCCTTTAATTAGGTAAAGGCCACGTAGCCACGTATAAGATATAATATATGCCTAACGCTATCTCTAGTTTTTTCAGCATGTACAACTCAGGATTGCTTGTAACTTATACTGTCAAGACCCTAATACTAGGGCTTGGAGCCATCAAAAGTTTGCATCTACATATACATAGTATAAAGGAAAGTCGAGATTCTTTGTACGCGGTAATCTCGAAAACTACTGAACGGATTTTGACGAGATTTTCTCCAATATACTTTGCATCGATGGGAGAGTAACATTTTTCATTTAGAATTTTGATAGGGTTGCCACCTGTCTAGAAAAATATTAGACCGCACCGTTCGCTGGATTACAAAAGTTGAGGTGTCAAATGAAAGGGATGGGCCACTAGAAAAGCACAAATGTTTTATTTTTTTTAATAGGGTTGCCACGTGTTGATAAAATTACTATATACAATCATAATAAGCGTAGGCATCAGTTCTGCACCGTCGCAGTCAAACATAAAAACTTGGCTTCTAGATGTGCAATAATGGATTATTTTTCTGGGTAGGGTTGCCATCTAATAAAAAGTAAAAAGATTTTCGCCGTTCGTTGGGTTCCGAAATCAGATATAAAATGAAGGGGCATGGCCTGCGCATGTATAAAAACTTTATTTTTTTTGAGTAGGGTTGCCACCTATTTAAAAATTATTATCTTCTATGCATAGTTTAAAAGAAAGCCGGGATTCCCTGAACACGCTAATCTCAAAAGCTACGGATTTAGACGAGATTTTTTGAGTATAGTCTGTATCGATAGGAATATTATCTTTATTACTTTATATACCTATAAGGTTGCCACCTGTCTAAAATATTATAAGATCCTCACTGTTCGTTGTATTACAAGAGATGAGGTGTCAAATAAAAGGGCTCGGCGTTTAGATGTTCAATAATGTATTACTTTTTGAGTAGGGCTGCCACTTTTTAAAAATTATCAGATCTTCACCGTTTGTTGGACTAGAAGCTGAGGTACCAAGTAAAAGGATATGGTCTCTGCATGTGAAATAAGCTTTTATTTTTGTTTAAGTGGGGTTGCCACTTATTTAAAAATGATGTATGTATAATATGCGGCCGCTGTGGTGTAGTGGTAAGCAGTGCGCGCGTCCACTCCGCACGCCTGACTTTAAGCCCTGGTCAAAGCAACATCGCAAAAAAATGTAGAAAAAAGGGTTGTTCGTAACAGCGGTCGCCCCTTGGCAGGCAATGGCAAACCTCCGAGTGTATTCCTGCCATGAAAAACAGCTTCTCATAAAAATACAATCGCCGTTCGGAGTCGGCGTAAAACTGTAGGTCCCTCCCCTTTCTGTCACAAGATCAAGGCGCCCACCACAAATCGAAGGAGAAGCTCGGCCAAACACTAACATATGAGTAAGCGACAATCTGTTATATTAATACGCGAGGCCATTTATGCAACGTTTCACATAAATTGCAATCTTTTCAATAAGAATATCCAAACAAAAACTTTTAAATTTTAGTACATTTAATAAAGTGCAAATTTTAATTTTCTAAAAACTACGTTGAGTTTTGGATTTTTTTTCTTGACAGTGTAAAGCAGTTCCTTCCTTATAAAGATATTTTTCCAACCTACTTTGAGAGATTTCTCCAACGTTGCGGAGTGCTGCCAGCTTTTCTTTTTATCACATCATGATTTAGCGAACAAAGGTGGTGCGTCCCACAAACTGCTATTTGGGTTTTGGCTATTCTGAAGTAAATGTAAGCAACGCCTCAGAAACTTTAAATGCACTGAAATTCATTAATACTTTCATTAGATTTTCTTTATTAATTCTTTTTATAAATCATATACTTTACATTCTAAAAGTAAACAAATAAAATAAAAATAAACTGTCAAAGAGTAAGTTTTCTTAATATTAAATTTTTCTACAGGAAATGTTTTTCAATTGCTTTATGGTCTGATTATGCATACTTCGCATAACTTCGCACAACCGTTTGTACCAGTGCAATAAAAATGTATCTTAAGAAAATGTGAAGGAAAATCTAAACTAAACAGATCGCTAAGTTTTTAAACGTTCTGCTAATTTCTGGGTAATGGAATATATTCAAAGTACATACAAAGATCATACGAAATTACAGTTTGAAGGTTATGCGAAGTTATGCGAAGTATGTATAATCAGACCGTAAAGCAATTGAAAAACATTTCCTGTAGAAAAATTTAATATTAAGAAAATTTACTCTTTGACAGTTTATTTTTATTTTATTTTATGTTTACTTTTAAATGTGTTAAAATGTTTCACCACCGCCGGAAATGCGAAATCCTGTATTCTCTCATTCTTGTTAATTTTTGCTCATAAAATTAAAAAACAACAAAAATTATGTCGAGCAAAAATTAAACTACTCCAAAACGCGAATATGTGGAAACCTCAGACCTTGTGTGGTAGAAGTGGTAGATGCTCAAAAAAGTGGTAGTTCTACCACAATGTGGTAGAAGTCCGATCACTGACATATAACTATATGTATGTATGAACACACTTACATACATATATACACAAATATACATTGTAACGTTGATTTTAGCGTTTACCAAAAAAAAAAAGAAATCGTTTCTGTAGTTCAGTTTTTTATCGTTTAGGTAATTACACTGTGCAACAGCATTTTTGGGGGCGCAATAATTCCAACGCAGGATGAAAGGCCTAGACCCTAAGAAAAACCTCAAAATCGTTTTGCATTCTTTGGTCAAATTTCGTTGCTATGGCCTTTTAAATTTGCAATATTTTGTCAAGTGTCTTTAGAAGAAACGAAAAAAGGGTTAAAATACATATCGGAGAGAAATATGTTATCCGGAACATGTAGGTAAAATTTTACGAGAAATAATTTTTTAGAATGTTTTAACCCGTTATCTCCCTAAAAGGGTCGTTAGGCCCTTCTTTAGAAAGTCCAAATAAAATGGCATTTTGAAGGTCGCTAGAGGGTTAAAATAATCTAGAGAATTATTTGCCATTAAATTTCACTAGGGGTCCTCTTAGACAAAATCTTTGTACAAAGAATGTGGAAGTCCACAGAAAATAAAAAGTCATATATATATATGAAATATGGGCAATTCTCAATTAGCTCGAACTTTCGCATTACTCGACAGTTTTTATTCGGACACATAATTTTCGCTGATTTATTAACCTGAATCAGGTAACAGGTGTAGGTGTAGATTATGTAAATTCAAAAAGGGACCACCACATATTTTCTAGCCAAGTATGCATATAATTTCGAAATAAAATTGGGAAATTTTCACAAATAGAAGTGTGACTCTCCGGTTATTTTTTTTATTTTTACGTTGCAAAATTTGGTGCGTTGATTGCTCTTGTTTGAGTTTATAATGAACTGGTAGTATTTGAAAATGAGCATCGAATACAATCCGTTAGAAGTATGTGCTTGCAGAAGAAACGAAGTTATTAAGAGTCAAAGTGGCGTGACTCCTTTTTTGAAATTCTGATACTCGTGGCTTTTATAGTATACTGTGGCTGTGCGTACCTAAAACTGTTATCGGACAACTTGTATAGTGTTCTGGAGCATAAAGGGACTCGAATCTAAACGTCGCAGGAGCATGCGCTCTCATTAGAAGATAGTTCAAAAAAAAAACTTATTTAAAAGGTTACAATACGTGCACCAAAGTAAAAATGCACATTTTTTATTAGCACATCGTCTTCAATTGGAAAATTTTGCAAACTACGTGTGTGCTCTATTGTACAATATACTATTGCGCTATGATCCTCGTACACCACTTCTTTATTTGTTCATTAAAAGGTTACA
>NW_016157134.1:476830-478036 GCF_001687245.7 Rhagoletis zephyria | reverse complement strand
TATACGATAACTTGAGCAAAAATTGAGATATCTCAGCCAAATTTGGTATATAGGTTTCCATTAATCCAAAGTAGGTTGGTATAGAAAATGGGCGAAATCGGACTGTAACCACGCCCACTTCCCATATAACGGTAATTTCCAGAAATACGAAAACTGCGATATTTTAGTAACTACCCTGCAGGGAGTGACGTTAGCTTATACCTAACTTTAGTCTGTTTACGCGAACACTAGTGCTAACTATTAACTGTGTATTTTGTTCGAAAAAAGCTAACTACTTTTGTGGGGGAGTAATTTTTGTATGAGGATATTTAATAGAAACTTGTAAAGAAAACCAACTCCCGATTGCNCATGTTAGCCTTGCCACAGCATATCAAATGGCCGAAAATTTTTAAAATCGGACAATAACCACGCCCACTTCTCATATAACGGTAATTTCCAGAAATACGAAAACTGCGATATTTTAGTAACTACCCTGCAGGGAGTGACGTTAGCTTATACCTAACTTTAGTCTGTTTACGCGAACACTAGTGCTAACTATTAACTGTGTATTTTGTTCGAAAAAAGCTAACTACTTTTGTGGGGGAGTAATTTTTGTATGAGGATATTTAATAGAAACTTGTAAAGAAAACCAACTCCCGATTGCGTCTGCATGACTCCTGCAGGACTTTACATTTCCCTTTAAGTTGGTTTTGTCATAGCTAATTAAAAGTGAGGTATTAATCGAAATCTCGCCAAAAAGCTAACTATAAGTTGGTTAGTTTTAACAATTGATAATTTTTCACTGCAGGGTACTGAAGATAATTCACTCAAAATTGATATTTACAATAATTTTCAGACGAAAAATAAGAATATAAATTTTTGGAAAATGGGGAAAATGGACAATAACCACGCCCACATCTCATATAACGGTAATTTAGAGAATACAAAATCTTCGATAAATCAGTAAATATTAAAGCTAATTTATTAAAAATTGATGCTTGCAACAATTCTTTACCAAGAAATGCGTTTATGGTAAAATTTTGGAAAATGGGCGTGGCACCTCCCACTTATGATCACATATATGTATCTCGGTAATCGTTCTCCCAATTTGTACCAAACTTGGCAAGTACAATGCCACATAAAAGCAAAACGTTGACAATTATTGAAATTTGACTAAAATTACGGCCGCTTTTCATATAACGGTAAATTTCAGAAATGCTTGAAACT
>NW_016157134.1:470916-476816 GCF_001687245.7 Rhagoletis zephyria | reverse complement strand
TGAAGAAACATATATTTAATACTTGCGCCGGGTATTTAATGTTCGGCTCCACCCGAACTTAGACTTTCTTACTTGTTTTATCTTTTTTTTTTATTAATATGGAAAAGAAAACATTTTAGTTAAAAATAAAACGAATACTTTAGTTCATTTTGAGTGAACTAAAATAAAAATAAAAGTTTTCATTAAAATAAATTAAATTCATTAACTTTCCACATTTCAGTCTTTTAAAATGTTTTTAAAGTAATAATTAAGGTTTAAAATTCGAGATTTGGATAAGAATAAAATAACTAAATAATTCAAACAGTTAATAAATATTCCTCATTTTTGTCTATACTTTGGCTTGTTGATTGATAATTAAAATTAATCAAATAATTATATTAATTTTTAATTAAAAAGAGTCAAAAATAATTGAAATGATCAAAAATAACAAAATAATGACGTAATTAAAATTAAAGAGTTAATTAAAAAAAATTTGTTTAAGTAATTATTAATCATTAAAAAGGTGCTAATATCGGTATTTAACCATTAAACGGTCATTAAAAAAAAAATACTTTAATTAAAAACCATTATGAATATTAATCATTATTTAACAAGTATGGTATAATTACGAGTACGTACTCGCTTTAACGGTTTACAATATACCAAAATAAAAGTTATAATATTTTGTGTACTCTATTGTATTCAACTGTCGAAGTTAAATAAAACAGGGCATGAATACATAAATCGTTTTGTACTTGGTACAAGTCTGGTTATTTACGAACTAGTTCGGTTTCGGTCAGGAGATTCTAGTTGCAAACTAGTATTTTTCCTGACTAGTTTAGCGTTTCACTGCAGGGATACTGTGGCTGTGCGTACCTAAAACTGTTATCGGACAACTTGTATAGTGCTCTGGAGCATAAAGGGACTCGAATCTAAACGTGGCAGGACCATGCGCTCTCATTAGAAGATAGTTAAAAAAAAACCTTATTTAAAAGGTTACAATACGTGCACCAAAGTAAAAATGCACATTTTTTATTAGCACATCGTCTTCAATTGGAAAATTTTGCAAACTACGTGTGTGCTCTATTGTACAATATACTATTGCGCTATGATCCTCGTACACCACTTCTTTATTTGTTCATTAAATGGTTACAGAGCGAAAAAGAAATAAGATTCTAGCAGCTGAAGGAACGTATACTAATAATTTCAGAAAAAAAAATCACGAAAAAATTCTTCTGAGAATTGCCCATAGCAAAAAAATAATGCTTTATTTTATATAGGTATATTGTTCATATATCGACTGCTGAGTGGAAGATCGACCTATCTCGGCAGCCAGTTCGAAAACGCCCTATCTCAAAAAACTTTTCAAAAACGTCCTATTTCATAATTTGGTTGAAGAACGCCCTATTTCAGAATTCGTTTCAAAAACGCCCTATCTAAGCTGCCGATTCGAAAACGCCCTATATCAGCACATTTCCAATATATTTTGAAGTGAGATAGGGCANGGCGTTTTCAAAGGCTGCCGAGATAAGTCGATCTTCCACTCAGCAGTCAATATGTATGTAACTCTACCTCCAATTGTTGAAAAAGTAAAATGGGAGCATGCAAGTTAGATATTATCAGCTTTTGCTACTGCTTTGGTAAATATCTACCAAAAAGTACATGTCCTTAAAAATTCACTACTTACATCATCATCTGGCTCATTTCATTTCAACATGTATGACTCAGATTCTGATAACAGCGATGATTCCGATGCTGATTTTACTCTTCCCGGACCATCAGGCCCGAAAGAGCAAGAGTTATATATATATCAAATAAAACACCTCTTCGAGCTAAAATTTTCGAGTGACGAAAGCTGAACTAGAAACACAAAATTTATGATATCAATTTCGTGACGAAAATTATACGCATTTTTTAACTGCTCTAGAAACTGACGCAAAATAGTATTATCCATACGAATCATTGCTAAAGTTCTGATTTTTTATGTTGTGTTTCTAAGAGTAGACAGAACTTCGCAACGTTCCGAATAAATAATACTATTTTGCGACAGTTTCCAGAGCAGTTAAAAAAATGAGTATAATTTTCGTCACGAAATTGATATCATAAATTTTGTGTTTCTAGTTCAGCTTTCGTCACTCGAAAATTTTACCTCAAAGAGGTGTTTTATTTGATATCAATTATTTTGGGGTAGCAAATTTAAAATCGACGAAAATACAAACAATAATCTAAATGTTTTATTTTTCTCACATAAATTGCTAAAAATATTATCTAAATCAAAATTATGTATTCAAATCGATGTGTCCATTGAAACATATAATTTTTCGAATACGGAATAAAGCGAAAAAGAATGATCAATTCGAAATGATCAAATCGAATGATTCGATAAAATAAAAAAAAAAACTATGAGAAACATATATGTAATACTCCTATATTGGCAGTAAGAGCTAGTACCGTCCGAAAACACTACAGTACAGATATATCAATAAACACGTACATTGACAAAAACAGTAGTAGACTGTCTCGCTTTGATTTCGAAATGCTTACACATTGAGAAATTAGCTTACTGCCAATATAGAAGTATTACATATATGATGAGAAATGATAAAAACTTATCAACTTGGTACCAACTTTGGATACAATAAACAGCTGTATTCGTCTGATTGCCTCGTAGTTTAATTGTTGTTAAGATTTCTACTGGGTGTGGGGCGCACACATGTGCTTTTTTTTAGGAAGTTTTACTTCTATCACGTGTACGGTGTTGCACTCGTGCTATTAAACTAATGATTTTTTCTCAAGTAGTTTTGCTCAGTGGCAATTTATACATATGTATGTAAGTAGTAGCGGCACATTGGGTGAACTAAATGCATTCATACATACATATTTATGTACAACTATAGGTAATTTTGTACGCGTTTTCCCAGGTTGGTTAAGTGCTCTAAAATACAAACAAATTGTGGTTTCCAAGACATTTACGAAGTGATTAGCACAGCTGCATCCTTCAACTTGTCAACTCGCGGGAAATTCCCCGATTTGCAGGGAATTTCGGTTTAAGTGGCAATCGGGGAATGGGCAATTTTTTTCGGGGAACTGGGTATTTTATTTGTATTAGAGCTGTGCGATTAATTGATTACTCAAAATTTTAATTAATCATAAAGTAAATAACTCAATTATTCGATTAATTGGAATTTATGATTACTCAAAAGTTCAGTTACTCAAGTAATCAAGATTTTTGATTAACCAAAAACAAAAATATTTGAGTAAGTTGCATTATGATTAATAAAAAATTTCGAGTAAAATGGGTAATCAACATTTCAACTCTTTACATATGTATAAAGTAGTTAAAGTTCCATGATACTTTGAAAACAACGTTTCTGTTTTCAAAAAGTTAAAACAAAAAATTTGTTTCGTATACAGAATGTAAAAAAGGAAATAAGCCTTTTCCAAAGCAAACTCTTTTAACGAGTAAAATTATTTTTTTTGAGTAATCATATTTCAAGTAACTCGATTAATCATCGTTTTGAGTAATCAAAATCTTGATTACTCGAGTAATTGATTAACCGAATAATTGATTAACCAACTTGCTCGAGTAATCGAATAATCGCACAGCCCTAATTTGTATATCTTAAAGTAACCAAATTAGACGAATATGTTAACTTTTAACCATTTTTCGCTATTTAGAGCGACATTTCTTTAATTTGAATCGTAATATCTCCACAACAAGAGCTTTTCCAGATATAAGCTATATACCAGATGAAAGCTAAAGTTTTCGGCTAGATATGTGGAAACTTAGAATAAAATCGACTGACCAGTTTTTGGGAAAATGCCCAAAATGTATATTTTCAGCAGCCCGATTTTCAGTTTTCAGGCGATAACGTTATGACATATTTATATTTTATAAACGCAAGAGACAGCGTTAGATAGCTTATTTGAACACCCTTCTACTGATATCAACATCAATGTCATGGACTCAGTAGTGCGGCCTCAGTGGTAGTTTAAAACATTGCCTTTTTCGAATTTCAGGCAGCAGCCACGCCCACAAAGGCATACGAATCAAAACATCCTGGAACAAAACCTTCTTAGTTTGTTTTGTACTTTAATTCGTGAAAGTTTGAAAAAAATTAAATGAAGGTACGTACCAAAGCATCTCGTAGTGGAGACACGAACCAAAACACATTTAGCTCTATATCTTTCCAACTACTAGCCGGAACTCAATATATAAGGTATCGTTTGACCTATAGAATAACACTAAATATGTTGGGTGTACCCTCATGCCCCCTTATACCGGCAAAAGCAAAAAAACGTTTTTTGGCTCGCAACACTTTAGCCAAATTTTTAAGAATCCGGTTAATCGTTTATGAAACTTGAGTACATTTTCTGGACACACTCTTCAAAACCTTTCCAACGATATCTCAAACATGTCGATTGGACGTCTGGATAAAAACTTCCAAATCTCGTGTATATATAAGCGATTCAACGAAATATAAAATAAAGCATAAAAAGTTGGTGCATATTTTTATTTGCTGTGGACTTACAGATTCTTTGTACAAAGATTTTGTCTGACGAAGATTTTAATCCTCTAGCGACCTTCAAAATGCCATTTTATTCGGACTTTCTTAAAAAAGGGCCACAACGAAAAGAAATTCATTAGCTCTGAAACGTAACGAAGTTATTTTTGCGCATCAACAAAACGAAATCAATTCATATACATAATTCGCTGAGGAACTCTGATATACACACAATTGTACGTATTAACAGCGTTGCAGTGAAATAAAGAACAAAGCACAAAGGACAAACGGAACTTACGCGACGTGACTGTGGCCGGAAATTAGTATAAATAGCAGCAGTCAAAGCAGAGAGGAGTCGTCAGTCGAATGCTAAAGAGTTAGGAGCTTTGCCACGCATTGGGTAGGCTCTACTTATGCTGGGTATTAGGAGACGGGCAGGCACTACTCCCTCTCCACTAAAGCTAGGCTCCCACTATCGGCGCACATAGCACTATATGTACCGATTTTCATCGTGCTTGATTGGTACATATTTACAAAATTTGTGCAACTACTTTTTGAGTGGTCCCATTATCATCGCATATTGATTGTGACAATGGGTACATATTGGCCAAATTAAATATGTGACGATAATCGTTACAACATAATCGCACTATCGTGCTTGATTAATAATAACAATAAACAAATTGTCGACTTTGATCGGGGAATGAGCGCCCGATAAAAATCGCCGCAGTTTTTACAATTTGATTGTTCTGCAATGAGCAAAAGAGTGTTCACATTATCGGTACAGCAATATTAGTTTTGTTTGTATGGGCCAAATTCCTATGAATTTTGTTTGCTGGGTTGGAGCTGCTTCGGCCCATGGAGTACAACGCGAAATGCTTATATTTTTCCCTTGTCCCTCCTACGCGTTTCGACACTCTCGTGTCATCTTCAGGGAGCCTGTTTTATTTAAACGATAAACAATAAACATGAAGAACGAAAACCATGATTAACAAAAACATAATAATAGCTGCATACATACATACATATATACGCAACAATAGTTACATATGTACATGTATACTTAACACTAATTATATACACACATAATATCACTTGAAAATCACATTAAATATTGACAAGAATTTTACATTAATTTGCACACATTGAAGGTTATATAACATTTAGGAAGAATTATTGAAAAGTATTCTTATTTATATTTTAATTTTAGTACGGCTGCATATGTGTGCTTCGTGTTGTCGACGTCTTCCTTAAAGTTGATTGCGTTGTCCAAATGTTGTTGTATTCGTAGGCTCTCCAGTGTCACAGTGGCAACACAGAAATTTTGGACATCGAAAGAGGAGGAAGAAGGAGAATGACACTGGAGAGCCTACGAATACAACAACAATTGGACAACGCAATCAACTTTAAGGAAGA
>NW_016157134.1:421833-469043 GCF_001687245.7 Rhagoletis zephyria | reverse complement strand
CGTCGACAACACGAAGAACACATATGCTTCTTCTTCTTCTTTTTTGGCGCTGTAACCGCCTAAGCGATTTTGGCCGAGTTCAGCAAAGCACGCCAGTCGTTTCTCCTCTGTGCCAACTGACGCCAATTGTTTGCCTTGCCCCGTCCAACGCATTTCTTGGATGGCGGTGATGTCAGCTTTTGTCCTTACGAGGACATCAACCAGCCGGGCAGAGGCACCTTCCCCATTAAGGGTCCGGACATTCCAGGTGCATGCCCTCAAATCGTAGTCCTTTAAACATTTGCCGTGGTCGTCATCATAAGGGGGGGTCTCATCCGAGGCTTTGCCTTGCTTCTTCACTGGAAGTGGTTTTTACGTGGCGGGTCCCAAGCCCAGCGCACAACCCATTGCTGGGACGGGGGTGGTTTTGCAACCAAATACACGTTTATATAGCGAGCCGCTTGCTCCAAGCAGACACCCGCTTGCAGCCGCACCTACCGGTGGACAGACGCTGCAGACTTCAGTGAGCCCTTAAACCGAATAAGTCAGAGTGGCCCCACCGAAGCTCCCTCTCTTTCTGCCGTGACCCAAGGCTCCACTCGGATTGGTTACCCCATCTCGCACATGGGTTGCTCACGTTGCCCAGAGTGCGCGAACCAGGGCGCAAGAGTCGGGATTGAGTATAGCCATGCAACTGTAACTGCATACCCAGCGCAATGACTATACCTCATTGCACTCCATATAATATAAATAAGAATACTGAAAATGTTATATTACCTTCAATGTCTGCAAATTATAGTAAAATTCTTGTCAATATTATTGTGAGTTTCTAGTGATATTATGTGTGTATATAATTAGTGTTAAGTATACATGTACATATGTAACTATTGTTGAGTATATATGTATGTATGTATGCAACTATTATTATGTTTTGGTTAATCATGGTTTTCGTTCTTCATGTTTATTGTTTATCGTTTAAATAAAACAGACTCCCTGAAGATGACACGAGAGTGTCGAAACGCGTAGGAGGGGCAAGGGAAAAATATAAGCACTTCGCCTTTTACTCCATCGGCCGAAGCAGCTCCAACCCAGCAAACAATATTAATTTTGGTTGCTTATATTCAGCACAATTTCGACCCAAGTTGCCGCATTAAGAAAAATTGTGTTTGATCACACTACCGGTACATAAAATGCGAGGAAATCGGCCCATTGCGCTGATAATGGGATCTTAGCTTAAGTCCTAGACAGGTATTTAGATACGGGCACGTGCTACTCCCTCTCTTGGAATGATGCGGGTAGGTTCAACCTCCGCTGCATTACGCTAACCTTAATGGTATTTGGTGGGACGGAGCTAAATAAATATATGCAAAAAACATTTCGTTAAAAAATTAATGATTTTCGACGAGTTATAGAACATTTTTTCTTCATATCACTTTCAGTAGCTTTAGTAACATCATGCTGCTTATTTTTTTCGAAAAATTCGAAACTTGTCTCTGAAAAAAAGTTGTACTCTAGTGTGCTGTATAAAATGAGGCTACGATATATTCAATATTGACATGAGGTGACAGGTTACTTTCTGTTCTTCAAAAGTGTCATTTAAGTCAGTTGCCATTGTTGGAACTAAAACGGCCTTGGCGATTTGCTCCACTTATGTAGCTTGAACTTTGGAAAAAAGTCTGAATAGGTACGGCTGAGTCTGATAGTGTAGAGTCATTTACTACTTCTAATGCATATGGTAATAAAGCATCATATCTTGTCGAACTTTGTGTTTCCACCCATATATTTAATAAAGTCTGCACCAAGTTCGTCCTTCGATTTTTATAATGGATTAACCCATTTTGAGTCAAATGTAATTTTAAAGTTTAATAACGCTGAATACCTATTCAGAATTAACCTTGCTTTCACAACAACAAACATATTTTATGAGATGAAGAAATACTCACTTATCAGAAGTTATGGAGAATAAACTACATCGACTATCAAAACACTTATCAAGTGGTTTGTTAATATTTGGTCACTAATCTCAAAGCTGCCTCAGAAAAATTCGTAAATAAGAATTGAAATGCATAAAAAACAAATTTAATTCTATTTTTTATTTTTTATGTGTTCAATATCGTTATTTCGTGGGTTATTTTTGTGTTGTACATGTAAAACTGATAGAGTTCTGGGCATATTTTTTTTTTATGAAATTTTGCCCACCTAGATTGTTGAAATATCGCACTGTGCAATCGATGGGTAAATCTCCGGAACCATGCGATTCAACTTTACAAAAACTAAAATTTTTTAAACTGAATGCACAAAAATAATTTATGCATCAAATTGTTTGAAGTTCATTGAGGAAACCATGATACAAAAAAGAAGGTAGTTCCATTGTCACTTTTTCGTCGCCATTTTAACAACCTGACAATTAAGTAGATTGTGACATTTCGTGCTACCATACCCAATATCTAAAACCCTCCGAATTGTGTTATTAATTTTTTCAACATCAGGGTAGGCATAGAAGTCCTTTTTATCCCAACATTTGAATAATTCCGTATTCATGCCAACACCTCCGATAACGAAGAAAGGCTGATCAACTTCACCGCGGCATGGAACATGGTAGTTAGTTGTACAATAATTTTGGGTTTATGTGTCCAAATGCTTAACCTAAAGCAATAAATTGTGACACACACGTGTGGTCAAACAATTACACGTTAGTTTACAATAAAGATTTCTAACTTTCAGATATAATTTTATGAATAAATTCGGTTTGAAATATGTACCTTTTTTTAAAAAATACTGAGGTCAGCGTAGCCGGAGTTGGACTTACATTTTCTCCGTCAAAATTCAAATTTTACAAAATTTTTTGATGGGTCCGTCTCCGCTTGCCACCCCAAAACCATTGAACAAATGAGCGAACATTTCCCCTTTTGTTTTTGAAAGAGAAGAGGTGCAATGCTCAATAAGTTGATAATTGTGTTTCTAGTTGTCATACTAACAATAAATCATCAATTTTGTTTCACACCCCCTCCAATATTGGACAGTAAAATATATTTGTTTTTACCCACAGAAACAACGATATTGTCGAAATATTCTAGAATTAGATAATACTCACTTCTCTGAAAGTCATGAGGCCCATGGGCCCAAAGTAGATTCCATTTTCAAGGTACTTGAAAGACATGGACAAGCCTATATCGAAATTGTAATTTCAGAAGATACCAGGGCTGCAAACCGGTTTTGAAACGATCCGTCGCTTTTTTCGGGCTTCGAACCGAACCACGAACCGAACCGTTTTTATTTTTACATGCCTAAACCGAACTGAAAAACACTCCAAGAAATGGTTCGGTACGGTTCAAAATGAAAATCCACTATAGCATTTTGCAAATTTTGTAATACACATCTTATGGTAAAACTGCAAACATTTTTTTGTTTGATGGCAACTTCGTGTGTTTTAATTTCGCCCATATAAAGAATGATTGAAATGTATTTTGGAACGAATTTCCGTCATCCCTTGTAAAATTTGGTTTGGAGACAAGCCGGTTTCGGCGTTGTGCCATCTTCAGTGTCATTTTTCGTTCTGCATAATTTTTGTTGGTTGCTCGTATTTATACTCCTTGTTAACTACCTCTTTCTTTTGTTAGGTACGTCTTCTTAGTTTTGCAGTGTTTGCGGTGCTCAATAGGTAGATGAATTGTTCTGGCTCGTTTTTGACGGCAGGTGGAAGTCCGTGATTTTTACCTTCTTTGTGTTTGAAGTTAGTGTATTCCCTTCCATGTCTGTCCTAATATTTTGTTGTTGTCATTTTTCTTCTCGTACAGTGGTTTTAGGGGTTACAGTACGTCCAATACAGTATTTATTTGCTCATTTATTATTTGTCCTTTGAAGATCTGTATCAGCCCTCCGTTAAGTAAGCAGGTATGCGTGTGTGCGTCTTACTCTGTTTGTTTACCGGCATGTAAAAATGAGTGAAGGTGCGAGTGAAATGAGCTGCGTTAGTTGGGGAAAGTAGGAGGCGCTAACAGAATCGCCCAGATACGATTCTGACCAAGAAACCGAGTCACATATCCAAAGGGGGATGACTTAGCTGGAGGCTTAGAAGGCCAGGCAAAATCAAAGTTAAGTTACCATCGGAAGCATAAAGTTGTAAAAGCGCGCGCCGCGGAAAACTTTCGAGTTAAATATATATGAAAAAACCAATAAATTTATATATGTATGTCGGCCGCTGTGGTGTAGTGGTAAGCAGTGCGCGCTCTCACTCATCAGCACCTGGGTTTAAGCCCTGGTCAAAGCAAAATCGCAAAAAGAAATAGAAAAAGGTTTTTTCATAACAGCGGTCGTCCCTAGGCAGGCAATGGCAAACCTCCGAGTGTATTTCTACCATGAAAAACAGCTTCTCATAAAAATACAATCGCCGTTCGGAGTCGGGGGAAAACTGTAGGTCCCTCCACTTTGTGTGACAACATCAAGGCGCACGCCACAAGTCGGAGGAGAAGCTCGGCCAAACACTTACATATGTGTAAGCGCCAATATATTATTATTATTATATAGATATTTACCGGTGATCGTGGCTTATAGCGGTATTAATAGCGGTTGAGGATTTTCTAGCCCAAACCAGCATCCCCGCCATCAGAAAGGTATGGAGCAAATGTTAAACTTTTATCATAATAATATACGTGAGCACATATGTACATAATCGCCAGCAAATGTAACACATGTACAAAGGGTTGCATGTATGCACACTGTGAGATTTTGACAAGAGCGACTTACGGGACTTTAGAATGGGTTGAGAGGTCATAAACTTCTAAGAAGAAAAAAGGGTGTATAAGTACGGTGACCATCCGTTCAGTTTTTTGCAGGACCGTACTGTTATTTAAACAAAACAGAAAATCCCCAAGATGTACTGATTATTTCCACGTGTCCTGCCTTTGTCCCGCATTTTCTTCGATATTTTAAAATTAACTTTTCCTAATGGAAATAAAAGCAGTGTCGATAACTAATTGATAACTACATATTGTACGGTTATGGAATGGATGATGAGAAATTGAAGACCAGCATCAAATATATCGATAACACTGTTCTACAAATTTTGTGGTGATCGCTTAAGAAAAAAAATTTTCCAAGCCAATTTTCCTTTCAAACAAGCGTTTTCGTAATTTTTTCGAAAAACGTGTTTTTGGTACATTTCGAACCTATTCGTCAATATCTCATGAAAAAATTATCCAATCAACATAAGCTACCTACAGTCCTCTTACAAAAATATATTACTTTGCCGATTTCGATGAAAATTATTAGTGTTACAAGCGACCAAAATCGAAAAATTGAAATTTCAATCATTTTCTTTTTACAGTAAATGAAAATCTGATGAGAAATGTAGATGTTACGGAACACAATCTGCACAAAAAATATATATTTTTGCAAAGAGCCCATCAATACCTTTCGAACTGTTGGTCGTTTCATGAGATATAGAAAGTACTAAAAATACGGTGTTCGAACAAATCTCGAAAACACTTCTTTGAAACCATGGGTATTTTTTTCGCGTTCAACGACCGAACGACCAGTTTGCCTAAAAAATTTGCTTTACAGAGGTTCATATTTCGTGTAAAGTAATATGGAATATGCCTTATTATAAGTTTGTAAATATTTATTACTAAAAGATTAATACCAATGAAGCAAATGTGATTTATGTTTAAAGTTTAAAATTGGATTAATAATTAAGAAATATAATCTCTTCGTTATTTGAATAGCGCATTCTTTTAATACTTAGTAGGTACAGTTTTCCTTTTGTTTGTTTAATATTAATTAACTTTTTATAAAAATATAGCATATTCTACGTCTACATCCCACTATTTTTTGACGGTGCTGAGCATTTTCTTCCATATAAAAATTTTGTCAAGCATACTTTGTATGGTAGAAAATCAAGAAAGGGTGCGCTAGTCACATGACAAGGAATGTATATATGTAGTATATTTTTGTTATTTTTATACTACGCAATTATATGTAGGTAAACATTTTGAAAAATTGGCCTGCATTTTCAAAATATATTTATGGTCACCGTATGTATAAGGCCTAGGTGGAAGGGACATTTTAAACCACGCGTATGAATGGTTAGTTGGTGAGGTGTTTAAAGGTTATTTTGAAAGAGACATAAATCGAGATAAGTCGTAGAGGTGAAATTCGGTGGCAGGTATTACTGGCGGGTAGCGGAGCTAACGTGAGGTTTCCGCGGCCAAAGGCCCACCTGCGATAGAACGTGAGGATACAGGCACACTTATCGACGTAACGCCATAGGCGTACATGTACATATATGAGGTATATAAGGCTGGAAGTTGAACCAGAACAAAAACTTGGTGCGCAAAGGACAGATATATATCCGCGCTGAGCGACAGGCCCAGAGCGCATCGAAACCGCGTTGGAAGGCAGTTGGGAGAAGATAGGCGAAATCAACGAGAACCGACTCGCTAGGAAAGACAATTCAACGAGTTACTCACCTGGAAGTGTTGTCAGCTGAACCAATTGGGCCTGGTCTGATTGGAGCTCCACGTGGCTGAGGCAAAACAAAGGCCTACCAGGACATTCCTGGACTTTATGGTGTGCGACCAGGTGCATCGACGGGCGACGAAGGCAGCAAAGAGGACCAAATTCCGATACATTTTTTTTATATACCGTTTTCAACCTTTCCGCACTATTATAATTTCTTTTGTGGTTTTGTTTTTATTTTTAGTTATCTTTATCTTTTTTAAATTTGAGGAATTAGTGTTATTTGATTTTTTGTGAGAACTTTGAACTTGATTGAATTTAAACACTTCCAATTCAAACCTTTTTTTATCTATTTTTTTTTTTGTTCATAAGAATTGATATCGTTAGGCTACTCTTAAACTCTTTCTAAGACACTCGTTTAATAGTATAACTTAACATAACACTAACAACTTGATATCGTATTAATTTGAATTCAGATCACTTTCTTTAGTTAAGTAAAGATTTTTTTTACACTTCTACACACGCGTAGTATTTAGCCGTAGCGAAGTTAAATCGGAACTAATTCGCGGTCGATCCATTGAAATCAAGTGGAAGTAGGAAGTGTCCGTCACTTCCACTCTATGTATGTATATATGTATGCCCATTGTTGTATATCCATAGTTTTCAGCTCCTTCGTTCGTCGCCAGTGCTGGTACCAACATCGGTGTAATGGAAAGGTGAGTGAATGCAAATATACATATACATATATAACATACATTAGTACATGTAAGAGCAGGATAGCTCTCTAGGTCCATATTTATATGGGGTTTTGTTTTGCTAAGCAGATTCTCGGTTTAAAAACATCGCTAGGGTGAAGTATAATGCAGATGTATCTTGTGTGGTATGAGATATCGTATTAGGGTGAACTGTTACACACAAACAGAATATACATATATATATATGTATATATACAGTAGTAGTATTAATAATAGTGATAAGGATAGTAACACTACGTAGGGGCAAGTAGACTTGTTTTGGATATTGAGTTAATGAATTCTGTTGTAGGTTAAGTACTAGAATAAAGTATACCTGTTTGATCATTTAATAAAGGAATAAGGAGGAAAACAATAGGCTAGGTTTATAGTATTTATGTATTTATTTGTCGGGTGAGAGATGTCAGATAGCAATATGAGGCAGTATTTGTTATTGCGGTTGGTGTAGGTGTTGCCCTCGGGCAACGTGGCTAGGGAGGTGTTCATTACCGCGACTAGTACAAATCGATGACGACGCTGACGTGACTATTTGACTGACGGACCAAGTCAGGATAGGGGACTCCACTCTCGCGCACGGAGCCACAGTGGGGTCCAAGGCTGTTTTGGTTATATAAGCAGATGGGGTGGGAGGGCTCCCCCTGACCGGACTGTTTTCTACCGCTTAGCATTATATCTCTTCTTCTCTTCATGTCCATGGTTTTCAGGCATGAAAGTTTTGTTGATGGCTGAAGGTTGGGAGTGGTGGCAAGAACCGACGAGCTCAAGCCGGGCTACCAGCATGCCTGCCCCGCCACGACTTCCACCTCGAACAAGCAGGCATAACAGATCTTCTGTTTATATATTTCCATGTTTTCTAATATATTCAATCTTTGTCCTTTATGTTGTACACGGAGAGGTTCTGTTGTTTGTCCAATCTTCATTGGTGCGCATTTATTTTTGATCATGTGATTCGCTAAGTTCGATTCTATTGCAGTCTCTGGTTTTAGTTTTTTCTTATTATATTCCCTTATGTGTTCTCGATACCTTGTTCTTATATTTCGCCCTGTTTGTCCTATGTAGCTGTGTCGGCACTCGCAGGTTAACTTGTAAACACCCTGTTTATATAGCGGGTCTTCCTCGCTTATTTTCTCTTTCAATATACTTCCCACGGTGTTCCTCGTTTTAAATGATGTCTGAATGTCGTACTTATGAAAGAATTTGGAAAGTTTATAAGATGTCTTTCCTGTGTAAGTTAGAACTGCCCAAGTTTTTTTATTGCCTTCCTCTTTGCTATTCTGGTGTTGTTTGTTGAGATAGTCTAGTATCTGTTTCTCTTTGTTTCCCTCTATTAGACATGTTACATCATCGACATATCTCGCGTAGAATTTTACTCCTAGGTTGGTCGATAGGTTTTCCATGTATTTCTGCTCTAGTGTTTTCATGAATACTTCCATGAGTATTGCTGACGTCGGACTGCCCATTCCTAACCCGTTCATCTGTTTATATATATTATTATTAAACCGGAAGTAGTTTTGTTTTAATGTAACCTTCAACGCGTTTATTATTTCTGTAGCAGCTTCTCTTTTCATTTTTCCCATCAGTATTTCTTGTACGGTCTTTATGGTTTCTATTGTTGGTATCGATGGGTAAAGGTCCTTGATGTCGAATGATACGAATTTAGTGTTTTTGTTGATCTACAACGGTTTCATCTTCTCGATTAGTTCCGTTGTATTTGTAATAGTATATTTATTGCGTAGATCCAGGTTATCCTTCAGCTGTGTCTTTAGGTGCTTCAGAGTCTGTATCGGGGACTCAGTATATCCAGTAAAAAAACTGTGGTGAAGTCCTTTATGGGGATAAAGTTTCCAGAGGTGAAATTTTGGTAGCACACAATTTCTTACACGCATGGTTGCTTTTCAGCACTCATGAAAGAAACTTAAGAAATATTTGAAAAAAAAAGTTCATATAGTACATTAATTTTTGAAAGAAATACCATATAATGTATGTACTCTGGTTAACAATATCAAAAAATGTATTAGAACCACCGTTGAATGTTATATTTGATACAAATTAATATTGCTGCCCCGAACGCTCTGCGCCTTGCCACTGAATAATAGATTTACTTAAAATTACATCCCTTGTCCTTGTTCTTTCTGTATCGCATCGTGGTGAATTCACATTTCTCAGAAATTTGACAACAAAACAAAACAAAGCGAGTATTTTATTTGCTAATTTTTGCGATTTCTATTGTTTAATGTAAATTTATGTTTGTTTAGGATATGTCGAGCCAACAAAGAAGGCGCAGTTGGAAAATTGAGTAATTAGTAATGAAGTAGCAGGCATATTTGGAAAAAATTATGCCGATAAGCAGGATGGAATTTGGTTGCAGCAGATCTATGTATAAAAAGTATTTACTTAAATTGTTTATAGAAATGTTTTAAATTGAGTGGCTCATTTACGATGTGCTCCAAACATTTGGCTAACTTTTTTTCGCCTTTTCAACGTGCTAAGTAGCAGGTTAAGAGGACTGCCATCACGGCCGGTAAGAAACCGCAAGCAAAGGGCAGACAACCTTCCAGGAAGCTGCCTCCTGTCCCCGAGTCGAAGCTGCAGTTCAGCAAGAGCAGGTCAGCAAATTGCTACCCTGATCAAACGTAAACTAAAGCGCTCTGCTGTGATTGCACTCCGTAAACGTGAAAACTTGGTGCATGCTGAGAAATATCAAACAAGAAAACTCCGTGATGGACGCCGTGAGATGGAGTAGCGCTGTATGGAAAAGAAATGCGGCCAATTCGACGGGCCTGAAAAATCCAAATTGGCTTTTGTGATCCGCATCCGCGGTATCAACAAAGTTGCACAAAAAGTGCGTAGTTTTACAGTTCTGTCTTCGCCACATTAAAACGGTGTGTTCATCAAATTGAGCAAGGCAACCATTAATATGCTACGTATGCCGAACCCCCTATATGGGGTTATCCAAATCTTAAATCAGTTTGTGAATTGATGTACAAACGTGGAATGGTCAAGCGTGTCCCAATCTCTGCTTTGTGATCGAACGCAAATTTCGCGAAGCGCACGAAATTCAATGCGTTGATTCACTTCACTTCAAGAAAGCCCCCACCTTTCTGTTGCTATTCCAGCTCAACACATCAACCCGAGGCGGGCGCAAGAAGGCTAATCACTACGTTGAGGTTGGTGATTTCGGTAGCCGTGAGGATAAGATCAACAAATTGCTGCACAAGATGGCTTAAAGAAATTGTTGTTTTGTATTTAAGTAGACAATATAATTTGGCACATCTTCAAAAGACGCCCAAGCAAAAAAAAAAAAAGAAAATTAAAAAATTCCTGAAGTTGCCTTTTCACGGGTCGATTTCTGTCGACTGGAAAATTTACTTAAGATATCGACTAGCCAAAACGCTTACATTTTACGGTTGAATTGCAATTTACACGGGTAGATTTTGGTTAAACGACAAAAATCGACCGTGTAAAGGCAGCTTAAATAACGTTCAAATTAATCACCCCCTTTGAGATGGAAAATACCAATAACCATTTCATAATTTCGAAAATTATTCCATTTATATTTGTTCTTGCATTTTCCACACCACTTGTGAGGTATGCTTTTACGCGCGTTACCGATTTTTTTTTAATGTGCTCGGTTGCCCAGGAGGCCTATTTTCACCTTTACAACTTAACTTAAACAGAATTAAAACTAAAGCATGCAATATATAAAGAAAATTAAAAGTTGTCTTACATCTAGTAAACTTAAAAAATTGCACATTAAATTCATTTTTCATTATAAAATAAAATTAAATATCACAATTCCGTTGAAGTGTATACATATGTACATATTTACAAAATGTGGTCTGTTTGCACCCACAGTAAGTTCCCATGAAGCCTAGCCTAAATTCAGAACTGAAAAAAAACGAGCAAATGGGGTCGGAAACTACTAGCCCTAAAAGCATAATGTGGAAAATGTTTGAAGAGCTGCGAAATTGTATTGCAATAATAAAAATAACAGTGCATAAATTGGAAAAATGGCTTTTGTTTTGCTTTATAATTTTTGGGAATATTGGTTCAGATGGAATTTTTTTATTTGTTTGGTTTTTCAGCTCGATAATGATGCACCCAGGGTTGCATTTACTGTCTATGAAAATATTTCATTAAGCGTTCCAAAATTAGCTCCGAGCAACTATAAGTTGGTTACGCTTAAATGAAATAGTTTTTTATTAAATATTTATTCCCGGTATTTAGTAAAAATCATTCATCTCAATACTAATGTATTAAATGAAAGTAAATAAAAATCTACGAATACATTTCATGAATATTTTGTCATAGGGCCATTATTAAATACAGACATAACTTTGTCGGGCGTTGGTGCTGACGTATATACAATTAATGCGTTAGAGAGAGATAAATATACAAGCTCAAGCGCTCATTTACCTCATTTTGTGTACCTGTTACTCGTCTGGCATATACTCCAACTGCGAAAATAATGACAATTATAATCTATTTAGATGCATATTTTAGGTAAATATTATATCGTCGCCTGGATAAAAGATTGTCACAAGTTACTTTCGGTAACTCACAATTGAAGTTTGGAATGCAATTTCTCAGGAACTAGACTACAGATTTTCTCCAAAGTGTCGGAGAATGCTATGTACTAGTTCATGAAATTCTTAAATTGTTTTATTTTTTTAGTTTAGTGTCAACCATTTATGAGTTTAATAAAATTTTGTCGAATACGATATTTGTCAAAAAATTTGCAGTCAGTTTCAATGATATACGCCAAAATGTGATAACAATTTTTATAAATTAACGATACTTTTTACTAATCAGCCTAATCGTGAGTTTCGCCCGAACCAAATTTCGCCAACAGTTTTTTCATCCACCTGTAGTGAATACACGCAAATGAAAAGTAAAATAAAATTATAGTTTAAAAAACTAACACCTCCCTATTATAATTGCCTTTCGTACTGTCATCAGGTCTGTAACTTGAGAATAGAAATCGCTGCATCTTTTAGGCGCATCAATATTACATAGTTACATCCCGAGCTAATAAAAGGAAGGTAAAAAGTGACCCGGTTCTAGAAAATGAAACTCATGATAAAGCTGAATATGTCGGAAACTAAAGAAGAACAGATAACTCTATTTGAAAGATTTTGATTAGTTTAGTACGACAGCCATACTAACGCAATTTGTACCAAATAACCGAAAACATTTTAGTCAATTACTCGGAAACTAAAGAAGATATCCAAAAACCACAGATTGTCAAAATGACGCTTCCGGCAATTTTCCATCCAAGCGACGATATTTGAATGTTACTCTCATATTTTCGAGCCTGTATGTAAATTTTCGGGAGAAAGGTTAAAAAGTATATTCATCTGCTGAAAAGATATTTTCGCAGATTCACAATTTATTTAAAATAAATCTATCAGCCCTATCTCCAATTCCATGTGAATAAATCTCTCCAGTGCTTAAATAATTTTCACCACATTAAATAGCTGCACAACACCCTAATTGCCGAAAAAGCGTTGCTTGCAACACTAGTCCTTTATGGGGACCAAACTTGGTGAAAAAAAAGCTAAGTTTGTTTACTGTGGTGTAACGGTGTAATCATTATAACTTTTTGACAGAAGGCAACCCTATTCAAAAATAAAAACCTTGGTGCAGTTCTAAAGGCCAGGTACTTTCATTTAAAACCTCATTTTCGAAAATCACGCGAAGGATGTCAATATTATAATTTTGTAGATAGGCGGCAACTCTGTTCAAAAAATAAATCTTTACTGTACGTCTTCAGGCCCAGCCCTTTCATTTGACACTTATTTTTTTTAAATGAAACGAACCGTGCAGATTTTATAATTTTTAAAAAGGTGGCAATCCTATTCAAAAAAATAAAGCCTTACCACACATCTTGAGGCCAAGCCCATTTATTTGACACCTCATTTTTGAAAATCGGGAGAACGGTGTAAATATCATAATTTTAAACGCAGGTGGCAACCCTATTAAAAAATATATCCTTACTGCACATCTAGAGGCCAAGCCTTTTCATTTGACCCCTCATTTTGGTTGTGTCGTTTAGTGTTAAAACAGAAAACTACTTGGCGCTGTCAAAACTTTGGTTATGTAAGAGTTAAAAAAACTAGTAACTCGCGAATTTTCTGCTTTCTGATATTAAAAAATTATACAACAGGCATGCAAATCTTTAAGCGCTGTTATACATTTTTTCTGAAATTTATTGGTGTTTCTTGCTGTATTCTTAAATTTTAGTCTTTAACAAAAACCATATAAATACAAGTTTCAAACTTTGTGCAATATTTGAAAAAACAACCAGCAGACTTTCGCAAAAATTTCGATGTTAATTAGGTTTCTTAGAAAGATATAGAGTAATCAGTTTTGTAGCCCATTCGATTTTGGTAAAATAAAGCTCAAGTTTGAAGTACCTAGGGCTTTTCTTTGATTTTTGGCAATTTTTTTGTTGACGATGCATCAGTTAAGTATTAAGTTAAGTAACGGGATGCCAGTCATTTTCTTCCAGACGAAGTATGTTCGATGATTTTTTTATATGGAGAATATGAGCATCACCTTCAAAAACAAAAAAAAGCCAAAACTCATCAAAAAGCCCTCGGTACTTTAAACTTGCAGTTTATTTTATTTAAGTTGTATGTGCTAGAAAACTGCATAATCAATATCTTTCTAAGAAATCTATTTAAAGACATCGAAATTTTTGCGAAAGTTTGTTGAGTTTTTTTTTCCATATACTGCGCAAAGTTTGAAACCTGGATTTACACAATTTCGTTGATAACGGACAAACTACATTTTTATGAAAAAAGTGGTTAAGATTAAATAATAATAAAATAAATAGTCAAAACTTGTCAATATGTGGGTGTCGCATAGTTATGATACTGGCTATTTTTATTATTCTATTAAATTATTTTAAAATGTACTAAAAAATTTCGCCTGTCATATTAGATCCGCCACTTTTAATTTTTGGTAAATGACTTTAGATTCGTAATCAGCGACTCAGAAACCACCCAGATACCTAGTTTCATAGAAATTGCCGATTTTTTTTAATTTTCTTCCGCCATATCGGATCCGCCATTTTGAATTTTTGATAAGTGACTGCAGATTCGTAATCAGCCACCCAAAAATCTCCTAGATAAGAAGTGGTGTAAAAATCCGTCAAAGAGTATTTGTTTAAATAAAGCATCGTTCACTCAAAATCGGTACGCACGAAATGGGTTATATTTTTTTAATAGGATTTCAGAAAATAATATTTAATATGTTAGAATAAAGAGAAAACATTCCGTTATAGATACATGTTAGCGAGAGTTTCATATTTTGCTTGGATAAATAAATAAATAACAATTTCTTTGATAATGATAAAAATTTTGTGTAGTCAACTTGCTCTTCTAAACTATCTTTAGTTTATGTTTTTCCACGGCTCGCACATCTCTACTAATTTTGTTTTAAATAAATACCAAGTATTTTTCGATTTGACTTAAATAGGTCATATTCGTAAATTGATGACTTCCAGAACTTTATTCACATCATTGGCTTCATACCGATTTAAGGTTACCTATGAATAATTAGTTTTCATAAAAACCCACCAACACTTTACAAAAGGTCCAAAGTAAAGGATACAATGAAATAACGCTTTGTGCAGGCGCTCCTTCCAGCATATTTCTGGTGTCATATGACCCATTGTGGAGTCTGATCTAATTTTTATGAGACTGCCTCAATTCTCTTGTCATTTCATAGCCTTTTGACAACTGTGTCAACTTCTATAGATTTAGTTGTAAGAGGATATCACCCTGTTTCTTTTTAGCTTAAAACTTTTAACGTGGGAGTTGACCGAAGTCCAGTTTTAAACATGTTTTATTAGTCATTATTATAAAATACCACATTTAGTGTGAACATTGGGGTAATGTAAACGGGTGCGGTTTTTGTTATAAAATGTATTTAATCTAACAGAATTTTATATATTATAACTCGACAAGGTTTACGTCTTGCCATAGCTTGCATTCGCTGAACTGTGGATAACCGTTTTGAAATTCTCTCGCACGATCTTCTTCTGATAAGCCGTTTTTTCCTAATTCAGGTAAAGAGCCTTATCCTTAAGCTGGTGCGAAACGATGTCTTTTAATGATTAGCTCACCACGTTAGGTTAAGCAAAAGGAATCTATTTATTGATTTTTGGAGGATAATTATAAGTTTTTGGTATATTTAATTTTCATTTTGAGTGAACGATACTTTAGTTTCGTCTAGCTAGATTTGCGATCCGAACCACTGTGCAACGTGTTGAGGCAACCTGATTTTCTTGTTCAATACACACGAGGCAACCATTACCTGGCCTGGCAACATGTCCTGGTTGCTTCTACGGTTGCCTCGTGTGTAGTCACCATTAGTACTTAGTTGGTAATCAGTCCTTGTAATGGACTGTATTCAAAAAATTGTTAATTTTTGTAAAAGTACGTTCCCAAATTAATCGAACCCAGCTGCCAGAGCAAGAGAGAATAAAAAACAAAGAATTGAAGCAAATGAAGGAAGAAACAATGAACTGTCAAATCGAATTTAGAATGTGCCGTGTAAACGTAGTAAGTTATAAAGTTATTCAGAAGCGAAGAACATAATGACAGTGTTCGTGGCACCTTAGTTTTACCGACTATCTTTTCTTACCGACTACCTTTTCTATGTTTATTGGTCAACACACTCAGCATAATCCTTATGTCTTTGGAAGAGAAAATAAAAAACAATAGGTATTTTTCTAAATAAATTTCATTCTTTACAAAGAAGCGAAGTAAATTATCATCCTAAGTTATTCAAAAATCGTAGCTTTAGTATTTCTGAAATTTAGCGTTATATGATAAGTCGTAATTTTAGTCGTAGTTGCAATTCGTAACATAAATTTTCACTTCAGTGCCGTTGACCATCGCCAACCCAACTGATGTTTCGTCGATATCCATAATCGACACATTTTTTTGTTTTTAATTCCCCCCGAAGTTTTGTTAATATAAGGTCCATTCTTTAGCAACCGAGCTACAAAAGAACACTCGCTTAAATGACGAAATACACGCAAAGCAACAACACACACTCGGCTATTTATCCGAGTTCAGGTCGGTTAAAACATATGCGACCTGAAGAGTAGTGTTGTTAAGTGAAAAAACTGCTGACAACAACTGTGAATTGTTAATGGGAAATTTTGTTTTCGTATATACATAATTTATATTTTAAATAAGTATATATATTACGCAAATACCTCGCATTATTACTAATTTCTATTGTTTTTTGTGTCTAAATCCCGTTGAACTAATCACATGTTTCTTGCCAGCTACCAGGAGGGTTGCTCAAGTAGCTAAAAGGAAATTTTACCCGAGTTGAGCGTTCTTTTGTCGCTCGCTTACACAAAAATTCAGCTATAATTTGCTCACAAAATGATTTTTTTACGCAAAAATTACATCTCTGCGGGCAATCAAAGTTGGAATAGCTTCGCATGGATCCAATTTCGAAGCCAAGTTTAGGTGCATAAAAGTAACGTAAGAAGCTACCTGTTACAGACCCAGTTGCAGTTTTACTATTGAATAGGTGTACTTTTAGAAAACATCCCCAAAACCCGGTTCATTTTGGAGCTGTCGGAGAGTGTAACCGATCTTATTTCTTTGTTTCGTTCTCAGTAGCGCAGAGATTAGTTTATTCAGTCTATGATTACTAGTGTTCGGAATCTCATGCACTAAAAAATCGAAAGTATGCGCATATAGTATGCACTCAAAATTCAAAAATATGCGCTATAAACAAGTAAAATATGCAATTAAAATCATTTTGCCAATATTTTATTGCCGGTACAAAAATAAATAACCAATGTATTTTAACAAGAAAACAATTCACTTAAAAAAAAAAACAATACAAATTTATGTATAAAATTAGTTAATAATTAAGTAGACGGTTACAATCTTATGTAAATAGAAATATTGACACTTTAATAGTGGGGAATGTTTGGTTGGTTTAATTTGATAGTTACCCTGGTGACAAGCAATTAGCAAGTTTGCCATTTGGATTCCACAACTCGTAAAACCAACAGCCATATGGCGGATTTAATGAATTTCAGTACGTCATATAGAGAGAGGGAGTTGCATTCTTAAAACATTCTGCTTGGCCTTCAAGTGATAAATTTGGGTAATTTTTGCGTGGGACACATTCAGTGCTGAGCTGCACCTTGCTAGTTCGTCAGCTCTCTCCTAAGTCCTTCCTTCATTAGTTGAGATCTAACAGAGGCCTCAATGGCCGCTTGGCTATCTAAGAAGATGTTCAAATGAATATTTGAAAAATATAAGGTAGGTTTTTTGTCAAGAGATTTCGCACGAAATTTAAATGGTTGTAAATCAAAAAAAGCAAAAATATACAAAAACCGTATGCTTTTATTGTAAAATATGCGCAATAAATATGCTAAAACAGGTATTTTTTGCAAAATATGCAAAACCATGCTTTTACTGCAAAATGTGCAAAAATATGCACTAACGATTGAATGCCATTTTAAAGGAAATTTCATGATTCGTAAAGCTAACTTAACCATTTCCATTTGACGATGACCAGTAAAAACATGCATTTGCATGAGATTGCGAGCCCTAATGATTACACTCCTACAGACTAAATAACGGATAAGACAATGGTAATTACAACTAAATACTATATATTTAGATACAAAAAATGAGAAAAATGAATCAATAGACGACTTGAATATATTTCTCGGCAAGGAAAAATTAATATTTAGACTCTTTGAGATCTTGTGAAATTCTGTAAGAGTGCAGAAAATCGGGTCGAGATGAGCGTAGAAATCTGTGTGGCACATTAAAGGATATCTTCTTCAGAAGGACAGGACAATCCAAAGAGGCATCAACTAGACAAGCATAAGCCACTGGTCAGTTATTATAGCTTTAAGAGTTTGTACGTTAATAAGCTTACAACGGGAATAATAAGATGGCATCGGATCATCAAAGTTAAGGGAATTTAAAGCAGAACGAACAAATTTTCTTTGCACTATTTCAATTCTGTTGTATACTACCACCGTCCGATGGGACCTAGGTTCGACTCCTATTCTAATAGCGGTCCCCTTCGGCAAGCAATGGATATAAATGACAATAAAAAAAAGCCGGCCGCTGTGGTTTTGTAGTTAGCAGTGCGCACTGCTGTGCTCGAATTCCGGCCAACATCAAAAAAAAAAATATTGTATAGTAATAGGCTCGTCTGATCTGAGTTTAAAGATGCGAATAAAACTAAGTTATTCCATTTTTCTAACCCAACGTTTCGCTAATACTTTGTAGCATCTTCAGGGGCAATTCGTTTATTTGATATACTATTGTTTTGAATATTTAAACAAATTTGAAATTAATAGCATGAACACATTTACATTTCTGTGACTAAAACGTTTTGTGTGACAAAATCAAGGCGCACGCCACAAATCGGAGGAGAAGCTCGGCGAAACACTAACATATGTGTAAGCGCCACTCTGTTATTATTATTATTAAAACAACATTGAAAACAAAAAAAAAACATTACTGAACACGTATACCCTTCAAATCAATACCATCCATACATTATGGTAGCTTTGTCAATACAGACGAGCCCATTACTATACAAATTAAATAAATCAAGAACTGAGCGGAATATACATTTTTTATAATAGCGGTCGCCCTCGGCAGGCAATGGTAAACATCCGGGAGTATACAGCCATGAAAAACAGCTTCTCGTAAAAATACAATCGCCGGTCGGAGTCGGCGTAAGACTGCAGGTCCCTCTCCACATCAGATCGAAGGAGAAGCTCGGAAAAACACTAACACTATGCCGTATGCACAAAAACGAATGGTGATTTCGTTTCTACCAAAAATTGTAATTGCAAAATGTGTTTGGAGTTACACTCAACCCTGTAAAAGGGCATGTTTCAGTGTTGCCGCGCCGTCTCAAGAAAATGTATCCCTGAACAAGCCAAAAATGTATCCAAATGTATCCAATTTTCTTTTTTTACATATACATCTCATAATTTGTAAGAAAACCAAACACTTTCACGAAAAAGACATAATTTAACCCATCCTAAGGACTTGGAATACATGTGCATAAAATCAAACATTTGTAATTTCAATTTATAAAGTAAATTTTTTGTGCATAAGTATTTTGCAAAGTAAATATAATAAATAGCAAGTACACTCTAAAAAGAGCATGTAAAACTATTACTGAAAAGTATCTATTTTTCAATAAGAATCTGTATAAATATACGTATAGGATGTTCAGTATTTGATTTTGAACTTGAGATCTTTAAAATATACACATAAATATACATATATAGAATGTTTAAAATTGCAAAAATTTTCAAACTACAAATAGATTTCCTACTAATAATAAACATTACTTTATTTTAAACATTTTATGTGTAAAAGTAAACAGGCAATGATTAATTTTATTACACGGCGTGCAAATTTGCACACATTAAAAGAGGAATCTGGTTACCTCTCTCAATATGCGCAAATAAAAAAAAAAATTTCAGTAAAATTCATAAAAGTTTCCTTAAATAAATCAAATTTAGTTTTTTAAACCACATTGAAATCTTCTTTCTTTTTAAATTAATAAATGAAAATATGTGATATGAAAGAGATTACTACAGAAAGAGTATAATTTATACTTTATATATATCGTCGTTTAAAGTACAAAACCGCGTATCGTCATTCTGCAAAACCGCGTAACTGACGTTTGCTGCCAAAAATTGGATTTGCTCACACAAGCTCTTGGCTCAATCTTTATCCATTCGTCCTGAAATATACTAGCCAGAAGTGCGATTGCTTTATAAAAACGAGAACCATTTTGAAATATAAGTGTTTTTACTCTCTAGAAAATAATTTATGCAACGTCACATACGAGGTTTTGAATTATCTTGATACGCGGTTTTGCATTTTGTTGATACGCGGTTTTGTACCTTAAACGACGATATGTTTATTAAGATTTTGCTTAAAGCATCCTTTTAAGCTAGTTAAAGCAATTGCGCTTATAACTATTTTGGTGAGATCTCTTCACATGATTCAATAATACAAGGTTAGATAATTATTGACAGCTGCGGTTTGACACTCCCTTACAAAAGGTTGCATTTACGAAGGACAGAGAAAGAGCAAGAATGCAATCCCTTGTTGCGAAAATGGTAGTAGAAAAGTACTCAGAGTAGGCAATTAATAGTGAAATTCCTTTCGTAAATTCTAATGTATTGAACGTAATATTGATATATCTACCGGAATTACGTAATTTATATGCTATTTAGCCGTATAAAAACTGCGAAATGACTCAAAATTAAAATAAGACTACTATGAGATTGATGTAAACATCCAATGCTTACGTTTTCGTCAGTTAAATATGCTTCATATGCATATACAAATAAACATATTGCACAAAAGCTTATACTTTTATTTCACACCAAAGCTACACTGTTTCCATGTAAATTTGCAATGAAGCAACACGGTGCCACTGCTAAGGGAGCGGTGCGAGAGAGACAACTGTCAGTTTATCGAACCTTGTATTATTGAATCATGATCTCTTCATATGTTCATTGCTTCGTTCACAAAAAATAAAATGCTTTAGTTTCACGCTTAAGTAGCGATTCTTTATACGTTTATAAAACGTAATGCTTTCTACCATCTTTAATGAAAATCGATTTTTGAACGAAAAAAACTTTATAGGAAATATAAAATTTTGGCCTATTTAAAAAAGTATCCACATTTATACTGACCGGAAAAAATAAGTATCCCGCAAAAATTCGTCTAAAAATGTATCCAATTGGATCTATTTAGATCCAAACGGCATCCCTGGCATGTTTTTGCCTTTGTCCTTGTCTAGCTCACGCATTTAATATTGTAGTTTAAGCAACCATCTGATTTTCAGGGTAACCATCTCCCCTGACAAAGCTTCAAACGGCAGACAATGTGCTTTTTTTGCCTTACAAGCGTGTGCCATTTTAAGAAACGAACACAAATTGCCTTTATGCTAAAATCGCACAAGAAAAGAGAAAAAGGCAATCAAAATGCGACCTTTTTTGGTAAAAACGAAAACATCATAAGCAAATGCTTTTTCTTAGAAGTGCGATTCATAAAACTTCGCACAGTGGCATTTTTGAGAAGGACCTATCGCAACTCCGAATTGCAAATGTAAAAGTTTTTACAATTATATTTCGAGGCAGCCTCAACTGATACACTTTTTCTTGAAGTATTCGAAGACTATAAAAAAAACATGTGTTTCGCGACTTTGGCTTTACAATGATTGTCAGCTCAAATACTATGGCAATTTTGTCGCAAGAAAGTTTCCATACAAAAGTTATCAGCTGTGTCGCAAGGTGGCAAATTTTGCAACAAATTTGCGACGTTTCATGAATCCCATTAAAATTTCCAACCTTTTACTCGATTTGTTCACATAAATTTAAGTGAAATGTATGAAGTTTTAAGAATAAGCAATTGCTTAGTTTGTATGTACGTTGTGTGTAAGCGCCAATCTTATTATTATTATTATAAAACAACTCGAATTAACTTTTTCGAAACCCAGATAGTGCTTTACTCTTGGATAGGTGTAGGCAAAGTATCCCCAGGCAACACATACAAAGTCTTCGCGTATTACGACACATTTCACTGTTTCCAATTATAACTTGGAAGCAGGGGTGCTGCGAATATTCGCATTCTCATTCGCAACCGCGGAGCTTCCGCATTAATTTTAACATTCGCATTCGCTTTCGCATTCGCAATAATTAATGCGGAGCTTTTGCGAATGCGAATGTTGTGCGAGAGTACCGATAAAACGTATATCTGGCAAACAAAATGACAAATTGTAGCCAATATTTGATAAAAATGTCTTTAAACACATTGTGGGTATTCATGGAAACGCGTAAATCCCTCGTAACCACGTATACCTCGCAAATAATTAGATTCTTCATACAAAATTAATTAAGTTCACGAGGTTTACATGGTTATGAGGCATTTGCGCGTTTTGATGAATCGCCCTATAATTTCGTAAGCTATATAAAAGCATAAACAGACGGCAGCGTTGATTCGGAATTATCTCGGGAATTAACTGCAGTTGATCCGGATTAAGTCCTAGAGTTAATTCACAAGCTTAACTCGGTCAAGGGACTTTTCGATGACAACACTGACCAAAACTCGAAGAGCGTAGAATACAGGGAAAATGCAAAATTAGCATAGACATATACCTTTTCATCGGTAATGCAGTAACTAATACTAATTCAAATAGGAATCCAATTTAAAACGAATAAGAACTTATTGCGGTGACTGCATTTCCGACGGCAGGGTGGATGTCTATGCTAGTTTTGCAGTTTCTTTGTGTTCTACGCTAACTGAGCAAATAAAGCAACCGATTCCTTCGTCCGCGGTAGCCGAGTGGTGACAGCTGCGTACTACATGCCTGTAGGTCTCAGGTACGATCCTCGGTTGGAGCGATTGCCAAAAAATATTTGTTTTTATTATTTCTTTTATTTTTCTAAATTTTATTTGATTTATATATTTAATTTTTTTTGTTTTATTTTCGTTTGTTTTATTTCATTTCACATTTTTTATGTTATTATTAGTTAATTTAAATTTTTAGAGTTGAATTTTACTAAAAAAGTCAAAAACAACTAACTAAAAACAACTTACAAAAATGTAGAAGTTATAATTGAATCATTAAAAAAGGTTAAATGAATATTCTACTGGCCGTGGGATTCGCACCTGCGACCTCGCGGCTCGTTAATCCGCGTTACTGCCGTCTGTCAAGGCACAATTTCGATAAGGTCAATTTCGGCGTTAATCCGGATCAACGTTGCCGTCTGTCTATACTTTAACCGAGCTATCAATGGGCAGTCATACAAGTTTCCACTTCAACTTGACCTTTGACGTACGTTAAAGAGGACATAGTCTTTTTAATAATATTTTTTTTTCTGTGCTTTAAATACCTGCATTGGTTTCTTTCTTATTATGATTTTTTTGGACCAATATTAAAAAGAAACTACTAGGAAAGAGGAAAGTGTGCTCTGTAATTCTTAACCAAATTTTCGTGATTTGTTGTTGATGTTACATATATTCGC
The DNA here is from genome assembly GCF_001687245.7 of Rhagoletis zephyria. Taxonomy (NCBI): domain Eukaryota; kingdom Metazoa; phylum Arthropoda; class Insecta; order Diptera; family Tephritidae; genus Rhagoletis; species Rhagoletis zephyria. The sequence continues at coordinate 445,787 of NW_016157134.1, read as the reverse complement.
TTCAATCATTTCAAATGGGGCTCTTTGGAGAATTTATTTCTAGCAAACATTTTAAAAACAGCAATTTTTTTTTTCATAGCGATAGACTTTGGATCCTTGGCTAAAAACCTTTGTCGTAACACTGTCCCCCTACCTCTCCCTTCTTGGATATTTAAAGTCAAAGAGTAAGCTCCTTCAATTTCCAGCAGAAATGATCAGTTTCTGGCTATAAAGAGAATAGATGCTCAAATAACTAAAAAAGCTATAGATAACAATTACGTAGCTATCTGAGACCCTCATCATCCGTAATTCCAATAATTCAAATACTTATAAAAAAACGGGGTGTTTTTTTAAATTACAATATTCTGATCCGATTCGGCTGAAAGATACGACTTTGAAAACATATTTTTGTTCAAAATTTTAATTCCTGGAAAATAATAACTTATTTTGCATATCCACCTATTTAGCTCGCTGCAAGCACAAATTTTTCAAACCAGTCGCAGAAGAAAGTATTAAAAATTAATTACAAAAACTAAAATCGATAAAAGCTGATGATGATGATCGCAGCCAAGGGAATGAGAATGAAGAATTCTTTTTAAAAAGCTTTAGAAAAACCTGACACATCTGGTTTTGGCTTGTAAGCGCTGTTTACATACATATACACAGCTCTGGAATACTTGATTTTTAACTTTGACCTTTATTTTGCCTGAAAAAATAAAAGTCAACAATTACCGATTATTTTCTGCTCAAAAAAATAAAAGGCAAATTTTAACTTTTATTTTTGTCTTAAAAAAATAAAAAGCAGAAATAACCGGTATTATTTGCTCAAAATGATAACAGTCAAGAAATAACTTAAATTTTTTGACTTTTATTATAAAATGCATGACCGGTACGGTCTCTGGGGAAAACAAAAACTTTTTTTATTTTATTTGTATTTTTTTATTTTTATTTACTTTATTACATTTCATATTTGTTTTCATATCCTGCTGTAGGTGGTCCCATATTCGAACTCCGTCAGACATAACTTCAAAATGATAATATGAAATTTCGATCTTCCTTTTATTTGTCCTCAACGCAGTTATTCAAGCGCGTTTAAAGAAAACAATCTCGTTTATTACTCCTGCATTACTTGTCAACTAGTTTCAAGCTAGCTTTTTGTAGCTAACTACAAGTTATATATTTTATAGAAATCCCGCAAAAAAGCTAACTACAACTGGGTTATTTTTTTATCAATTGATAATTTTTTCTGCAGGACAGATCCGTATGTACTATTTAAATTTAAAGGAATAAAAAATTTTAAAAGTTAAGTTATTGGGATAATTTATGTTGCTAATCTTATCAACCGTTATGTTAAATTACGGAGTTCTTACGATTTTTTGCGGATGACATATTGAAAACAAGGTTGGTCTACTTTTTTCCAAAAGTTTTACCCATCAACTCGAACCAGAACGGGTGGTTTTGAACCATTGTTTAAGAAAATGGCTTATAGATGGTTAAAATTTCCACTAAAATATTAAGCGCCAAATTTTTCTGAGGAGAACCGAATGTAATGAAAAATAATACTAATTTTTACCAAAAAGGGGGAACTTTAACCCTTTGTAGAAAACGTTGCGACGCGAAGGAGCAAAACCTTCCTGGGGTTTGACAACCATTAAGGAATGCTAACGTAATTTTCACACAGCCACCTAGTACTTGTATGCGTATGTGGAACCCCAGAATAAAATAACTTACGAATGCAAAAATTAGCAAAAAAAGTGTTTGCTCTTTATTTAAAGTCTGTTTATAATAAAAAAAAAATACTCAGGAAAATCAACTTGTCTTTGTTTTATCTCTAATAATTGAGGACTTAGATGGAATGAGTTAGATGAACAGAAGCTGCTTCGGTTAAAACTGTTTTCTGAGATATTGGCGTTAAAGTTTATGATGTGTTATAACTTTCATGTTGTTGTAGTATTGGAAAGAGTTGTCTACTGCGGAACAAAATAGTTAGATTACCAGTATTCGACCCTAATTTAACTGTAATAATCGCTTTCGATCGAAAAATATGTTACCTATGTTTTTTCTGAGTTACGCCCTTTTTCGAAAAATAAAGGAGATCATATTCTTGTCCAGTGGCCCAAATTATGCAATAAAAACTCCTTTGAAAAAGTAATTTTCATTTCGTAAAATTGTGTTTTTAAACGAGTAGTATTTAGTTCTTTCAAGCGATGTATTTCAATGTACATACATCATGAAAATTTTGTACAAAATTCCTTAGGCGCCGAACGCCGCCGCCGCCGCACCGATATTTTCGTAACTCGGCGGCGGCGCGTGAGGAATGACAAAAATCGGCGGCGGCGGCGGCGGCGGCGTTGGTCGGCGGCGTATACCTCTAGTGCGAATAACTAGCGTAGCTTCGCAAAGAAGAGCGATAACACTGGACCACAAATTTCAACTTTTTCTCTTTACCAGAAACGCCGTTATGAAATTCTTATGTAAAATCACCCCTGATTCCGAAAATCAAGGTTATTTTTAATTCTATGGTACCGTTTTTGAGATATTTGCAATTTACCGTTTTTGCAAAAAAAAAAAATTGGGTCCACTTTATCATATATATCTCAAGAACGAATTAAGCAATTCCAAAACGGTTTGAAGCTTTTAAAAGGTAATAAANCCGAATGTAATGAAAAATAATACTAATTTTTACCAAAAAGGGGGAACTTTAACCCTTTGTAGAAAACGTTGCGATGCGAAGGAGCAAAACCTTCCTGGGGTTTGACAACCATTAAGGAATGCTAACGTAATTTTCACACAGCCACCTAGTACTTGTATGCGTATGTGGAACCCCAGAATAAAATAACTTACGAATGCAAAAATTAGCAAAAAAAGTGTTTGCTCTTTATTTAAAGTCTGTTTATAATAAAAAAAAAATACTCAGGAAAATCAACTTGTCTTTGTTTTATCTCTAATAATTGAGGACTTAGATGGAATGAGTTAGATGAACAGAAGCTGCTTCGGTTAAAACTGTTTTCTGAGATATTGGCGTTAAAGTTTATGATGTGTTATAACTTTCATGTTGTTGTAGTATTGGAAAGAGTTGTCTACTGCGGAACAAAATAGTTAGATTACCAGTATTCGACCCTAATTTAACTGTAATAATCGCTTTCGATCGAAAAATATGTTACCTATGTTTTTTCTGAGTTACGCCCTTTTTCGAAAAATAAAGGAGATCATATTCTTGTCCAGTGGCCCAAATTATGCAATAAAAACTCCTTTGAAAAAGTAATTTTCATTTCGTAAAATTGTGTTTTTAAACGAGTAGTATTTAGTTCTTTCAAGCGATGTATTTCAATGTACATACATCATGAAAATTTTGTACAAAATTCCTTAGGCGCCGAACGCCGCCGCCGCCGCACCGATATTTTCGTAACTCGGCGGCGGCGCGTGAGGAATGACAAAAATCGGCGGCGGCGGCGGCGGCGGCGTTGGTCGGCGGCGTATACCTCTAGTGCGAATAACTAGCGTAGCTTCGCAAAGAAGAGCGATAACACTGGACCACAAATTTCAACTTTTTCTCTTTACCAGAAACGCCGTTATGAAATTCTTATGTAAAATCACCCCCTGATTCCGAAAATCAAGGTTATTTTTAATTCTATGGTACCGTTTTTGAGATATTTGCAATTTACCGTTTTTGCAAAAAAAAAAAAAATTGGGTCCACTTTATCATATATATCTCAAGAACGAATTAAGCAATTCCAAAACGGTTTGAAGCTTTTAAAAGGTAATAAAATTTTCTATAAACTGTGCATACAACACTTTTTGCTAGGCCCTGTAGATTCAAAGATAACGAACAATCATTACCGATTTTTTCAATTTTTTTTGTAAAAATATAAAAAAAATTGTACTTTGCGGGGAAGGATCTCGAAAACCTTTTATTTTTTTGCAGATTTTTTTTTTCTCCCTAAGCTCTGTTGTATTACAAAAAAAATAAGCTATCATCGAAGAAAATCGATGCAAAACTACGTAAGTTATAAGCGATCAAATAAAAATACCCAGGTTGCGCAACTTCAATGTATGTACCTATACATACATACATATATTAAAGGTATAAAGTGCAAGTGAGATATTATCCGGATAAACGAATAACACCATAACAATGATAACACTTTTTCTTTAAATAAATCAAATAGTACTTTTAATACTCGAATTGTATTATAGTAGGTAGAGTGGTTGCATCGAAAGGAAGAGTGGTTGGGTTCGAAACCTGCTGTAGGCATGTAGTTATAAACATGTATTTCCGTCAGTTATGGGTAAGTATGCAGGTAGATTTTCAAAATTATAAGACACAGAAAATTTCTAAAGCCTACATCTAAAACAGGTAGTATTTTCTTTTCCCGGCTTGTTATAAAAAGGAACCTTTCTGTCTAGGTAAGATTTGATTTTTTCAATTTTATTCTTGTTCCGAGTATAAATATGAGTTAATGCGCTTTGAAACTTCATAACATCTTCAAGGCTCGCCGGAGATAGTTCAGTTCATAAGTCTAATTTCAAAACCGTGATTTATTAAAAAAAATAAAATGAGTAAAAGGACGCGAGAATTTGAGTGTAATAAGGATCCAGATATGTTCTGTTTCATGTGTGGCCAATATACTATCATAAGGCGACGACGAGTGTTCTCAGATCATATCAAAACTTTATACTCCAAGTATTTTGGAATTGAGCCTAAAAATGCTGAAAAACCATGGACACCGAACACTTTGTGTACATCGTGTCGAGTAGAATTGATTCAGTGGGAATCAGGACAACAAACAAAATTTGATACACCAATGATATGGAGAGAACCTACTTGCCATTCAATAGAGTGTTATATTTGTCAAACAAAAGTACTTGGCGTTGGAAGATCAAGAGGAGTAACCTATGCTAGCGTACCTACAGTGACATTACCAGTACTACATTCAACGGCAGTTGCGGATCCAGTTCCATTGTCAACAGTAACATCTGAGTGCGGGGGATCAAGTTGTACTGAATTTCGCATGGAAAACGAAAGAAACGTTCTGTCACAAGCACAACTTAATGATTGGATAAGAGATTTGGAACTATCCAAGGAAAAGGCCGAGATCCACACTTCTCGTATGCAACAATTTAAATTTGTGTCATCCGATGTTAAGGTGACATATAGTAGAACTCGTCACGAACCATTTTCCAAACACTATACCAAGAAAGACAGTATATGCTACTGCAACGACATCCCTGGTTTATTCAAAGAGTTTGGTCAAACATATGATTCAAAAGAGTGGCGATTGTTCATAGACGGCAATAAACTGAGTTTGAAGGCTGTATTATTGCATATTGGTAACAAAAAGCCTTCTATCCCGATTGCACATGCAGTAAATACAAAGGAAACCTACGAGGAAATGCAAAAAATACTCAAATTTATCAAATATGAAGAGCATGATTGGAAAATATGTTCTGATCTCAAAGTCGTTGCAATGCTATGCGGTCTACAAAGTGGCTACACCAAGCACTGCTGCTTCCTCTGCAAGTGGGATAGCCGAGCTCGTAAGGACCACTACGTCAGAAAGGATTGGCCGGAAAGAGTCGAGTTTACCGTTGGTGTGGATAACATCAAATACACCCCTCTTGTCAAGAAAGAGAAAATCATACTTCCACCCTTACACATCAAGCTCGGTCTCATTAAAAACTTTGTTAAGGCTTTGGACAAAGAAGGCGAAGCATTCGACTATTTGAAAACAGTTTTTCCAGATATTTCTCAAGCCAAGATAAAGGAAGGTATTTTTGTTGGACCACAAATAAGAAAGTTGATCAACAATAATCAATTCAAAGGACTACTCTCATCAGTTGAGGCAGCAGCGTGGGAATCCTTTGAAAAGGTCGTTGCTTCTTTTCTCGGTAGACACAAAAGCCCTAACTACGAGCAGATAGTGAACGACCTAATCAATAATTATGCGAAAATGGGCGTAAATATGTCTTTAAAAATTCACTTTCTCCACTCACATTTGAGCTTTTTTCCGGCAAATCTTGGCGACGAAAGTGATGAACATGGCGAAAGGTTTCATCAGCAAATGAAATTAATTGAGAATCGATATCAAGGATTCTGGGACGTCGCAATGATGGGTGATTACTGCTGGTTTCTCATAAGAGAAACCGATCCTAAACTGAATAAGCGTCAAAGTAGAACACATAATTATTTCGACAACATAGTAAAATCAAATTAAGATAAAGATTGTTAGAATATAGTATAAACATAAATAAATTTAAAAAAAAAGTTAAAAATATGGGTAATTTCATTCATAAATTGAACTTTTAACTCAATAGAAACAGAGCATAGCTAGATATTTCACTCTTCTTTATACCATACATACGTTTTGAGGTATACGTTGAAATTGCGCAACCTGGGTATTTTTATTTGATCGCTTATAACTTACGTAGTTTTGCATCGATTTTCTTCGATGATACCTTTATTTTTTTGTAATATAACAGAGCTTAGGGAGAAAAAAAAAATCTGCAAAAAAATAAAAGGTTTTCGAGATCCTTCCCCGCAAAGTACAATTTTTTTTTATATTTTTACAAAAAAAATTGAAAAAATCGGTAATGATTGTTCGTTATCTTTGAATCTACAGGGCCTAGCAAAAAGTGTTGTATGCACAGCTTATAGAAAATTTTATTACCTTTTAAAAGCTTCAAACCGTTTTGGAATTGCTTAATTCGTTCTTGAGATATATATGATTAAGTGGACCCAATTTTTTTTTTTTTTGCAAAAACGGTAAATTGCAAATATCTCAAAAACGGTACCATAAAATTAAAAATAACCTTGATTTTCGGAATCAGGGGGTGATTTTACATACGAATTTCATAACGGCGTCTCTGGTAAATTTTGGCCGTCGACCAGTGTAATTGGCAAACCATTACGAAAAGTGAATTACTGCCAAAAAAGAAAAGTAAAAAAAATCAACCGAAAGAGAGTTAAAAAGAAATGTTCAGTATCTATTGGTAGAGGTTCGTTCCAACTATGGATATCAGTCGTGATAGGTCGCATAAGGTCGTGATCTTCCAAAACATGTGCATATTTCGGAAAAATACATCTATATGTTTATGCGGATATGAATGACACTTGATGTGTCATTTTCTCGTACAAATATGTATCTTATAAAAATAATATATGTAAATATGTATTTATATGTGTTGACTGTTTACTTAATCTTAACTTTACGATGGATAATCATAAACGCGGTTAATATTTTTTGCAGCTTTACGAAGAAGGCGGGAGTCGAATAAGTACGTTACTGATCCTTGTCAATTAAGTCTGCGTTTTGCACGACCGCGTTCACGCCATGCTAGTCGGTAAGTAGCTTGGATTCTATGAATGAACTGTTAGCACAAGCTATAGAATATATGTAAACATACAAACATATATATTTATTTGGTTCTTTACAAGTTTTGACCATTTATTTTTTCTTTATTTATATTTAGTTAATACTTTTACAAACATTTTCAACGAAAACCACATAATTTAAAGTTTCAAACCTCGTACAAGTTTTATAAAAATTCTCCAGATTTTCTTAGCTGACTAAGCAAATTTTTTATACATCTACAAGGTTTGAAACTTTGAGTTATATAGTTTTCGTTGTATTTAGTATGAAATATATTTTTATAAAAAAAAACTAATAAAAATAAATGTTTTAAACTGGTAAAATAGTCATAAGACCCACTCAAAAAAGAAAAAAATACGAAGCCATGGTTAATTACTTCCAGAAAGGTGAAAAGTGTATTAAATTGCGGAGAATTGTGTTTTTAATTTTAAAGAACGGATGAAGGAAAAACTTTTCAAGTTTCACTTCTGGCATTTACATTTATTTAATTTTTAATTTTTTGAAAAAGGACTTACTTTAAATACCCTTAGAAGTTAAATTATGATATTCCCAAACGATTTAAAACTACAAAAACCAAAAGCGGTCAAATGACCGCAATCCCATTTTTGAAAGAACATATTACCAGAAGTATTGCATTAGAACCAGTGTTGCCAGGAAAAAATTTCGTTTAGAGCTAAAACGGTCGAAAAAAGAGCTAAATAATACTAATAGTAGTTAAAATGAAGAGCCATTTTTTTAAGTTTAGTATTAATTGACGTAAAGTTGGTTTTATATTTTCCGCTATTTCATCTAAAACAATGAATTTTATAAATTTAAGTGCTGAAAAAACCTTTAAAACCAAAATAAGGTGCATATTTTTCGTTGCTATGGCACTTATAACACTTACATATATGTATGCACATACATGCTTATATAAACCACACAATGAACTAAAAATACTTTATAAAGTGTAAAAATCTGCAACGTTTTCGTTATATTTTTCTGAAAGGTGTTTGTTCGGAGCAGCAGCGGATAAGCCAGCAACATAAAATATGTTTATCAAAATCAATATGAATAACGTTATCTGATCACACTGAAATTTTCATACTCAATTGAGCTGCATATTTACTTGTATGTATTTAAACTGTGCTAATTTTGTTTCCCCTTTATACTATGTATAAAGCATACGTATATACATACATATATGTATGTGCATACGTACCGCCCGCGCTCAGTTGGATACATTCGTATGCAAGCAAGCGAAAAATAGTACATATGTATGTAAGCAATATTGTGTGCGCGGGTGCATACGTGCATAAATATATATATGTAAATTCTCATGCATTTAAGAAAACTGGTTTTCTATTGTTGGTGATGAATTTGCAGTTATCCAATGTAATTAGGACATACTTAAATAGTTCAAGGTGAACTTTCTGTTAGTTAGTCGCGGACCAAATCTTGTTAAATACAGTTGCTTAACTTATGCATACATCGTTTGTTTTATTTTAATAGCTGCTAAAAAGGCTTAGTAGCTCAACATTTGGTGACCCCGACGTGATCGTATCACGCCATTTTTCGTTTGTTTCCGGCCGCTTACTGAGATAATTCTGCCACACTAGTGTAAACGTCAGCAACTTCGTCATGCCAGGGGAAGGTGCAGATCGAGTAGCCTTTCTAAAGCTGAAAACAAAGGCCATATTCAGCAGACTGGAGAGCTTGATTAACGAGTTGGACGCAGACAAGCTACACAGTATGGATGAGTACAGTCTTTCAGCAATGCTAGAATCCTTAGGCGAATTGAAATCCAGTTTTTCTGCCGCACACACAAGCCTAGAGGAATTGGACTTCGACTCCATTGCCAGCGACCTGCCAAGTAACTTCGATGCTGCTCTAATCAACCTTAGAGCTACACTGCAACGCGAGATTGGTAAACGTAGTGCCTCGCAACATTGCTCCACGCTCAGAATGAACTCCAGTGAGACCCAATCAATCATTGTGAACGCTAATAGCTCACGCTTGCCATTGCTGACACTGCCTAAATTCAGTGGCGCCTACACCGAGTGGACAAATTTCTATTCAATGTTCACGTCAATAATCGACAAGGACAGCGACCTCACCAACATCGACAAATTGCAGCATCTTCGTTCCTGTCTGAGCGGCGCTGCCCTTGACACCGTGCGCTCGCTGGAAATAAACGACGCTAATTATAACACTGCATTAGATCTTTTACAAAAGCGCTTCGATAACAAACGTCTTATATTTCAGGCACACGTCAGGGAGATATTTGGGCTAGAGAGGGCAGATTCAAACGTAACCAAGCTACGAGAGCTGACAGATAAGGTCACAGCACACATACGCGCATTGCAGTCGCTCGCATCCAATGGGAAGATCGCAGATGGCATCATCGTACAATTGGTGATCCAGAAACTCGACAAAAAGACGCAAGCTAAATGGGAGGAGAGTTCATCGATCAGCGAACTGCCATCCTGGGATCAATTAGCTATGTTCTTGGAGAAGCGCTGCAGAACACTCGAGAACGTTGAGCATTCTATGCAGACACCGACTGGTCAGGCGGTAAAAGCTAACAAGAACGTGAGTACTGGTCAGAGGAAATCCTTTGTTGCTTCCAACGGCTCAAAAGGTGTTTGTGTGTTTTGTGGATCTGCCGAGCATGCAATTTATAGCTGTCAACGCTTCGCAAATTTGTCTCCGAACTTACGCCTGAGGGAAGTTAAGAAGCTTTCCCTTTGTCTTAACTGCCTAAAGACTGGGCATCAAATTCGTGACTGCAAATCCGGATCGTGCCGCGCCTGTCAGTCGAAACACCACACGCTCTTGCATTTCGAACGCTCAACTGCATCGTTAATCAATAGTCAAGCCGAAGCTTCGTCGGCAGCTACAGTTCAATCCAACGCTATGACTGCATCGTTATCTGTGTCGCCTAGTGCCCCAGTATCTCCTTCTGATGCTGTGTTCCTAGCTACTGCCGTCGTTCTGGTAAAAAATCGTGCTGGAAGCTTCGTGCCTTGCAGGGCGCTTTTAGATTCTGGCTCCCAGTTACACTTTGTCACAACTCGCCTTGCAAACCAATTGCAGCTTGTAAAAGCAAAATCTTCTGCTACAGTATCTGGCATTGGAGATGCCAATTTCTCAACGGAGGGTTACTCAGTCGACCTCGTACTGAAGTCGCGGACTTCAGATTTCTCAACAAACATAACAGCTGTTGTTGTGCAAACCATAACCGACAACCAGCCTGGCTGCTCCGTGAGCACCAACGAGTGGAATGTTCCGTCGAATATACAACTAGCTGATCCTGGGTTCAACTTACCGCAGCGAATTGATCTGCTCATTGGAGCAGCATTGTTCTTCGATCTGCTATGTGTGGGGCAGATACGCTTGGCATACGGTTTACCACTCCTTCAGAAAACACGCCTCGGTTGGGTGCTATCTGGAGGGGGGCAACAAGCTCCAAAACTATCATCTTTTGTGGTGCGACGGAAGTCCTCCAGTGATATTATTTCCACTCGGTTGGAAGATTTAGTGCGTCAGTTCTGGGAAATAGAGCACAACTTCGAGCCGATCTCTAAGGCCTCCCAAGAAGATATCGACTGCGAAGCCCACTTCCGGGAAAATTATTTGCGATTGTCATCAGGCGAATACTCAGTTCGTCTTCCCATGAAGCGTGGTGTGGAGGCCCTTGGAGACTCCTATTTGCAAGCTCGTCAACGCTTCGAAAGTCTTGAACGAAAATTCGCTCGTAACCCTGAGCTTAAAACAGAATATAGTAAGTTCATAAAGGAATATCTGGACCTTAATCACATGTCGCTAGTTACCAATGAGGTTTTTCAACAATGCAAGTATTTTCTGCCGCATCATTGCGTCATCAAGGATGACAGTAGCACAACAAAGCTGAGAGTGGTTTTTGATGGCTCTGCATCCACTACTTCGGGCTTTTCGCTGAACGACCTACTCATGGCAGGCCCAACTATTCAGCCGAAACTTTTTAATATCCTTATTAGATTTCGTACTTTTCCCATAGCACTTACTGGGGACATCTGTAAGATGTATAGGTGTGTTCGCGTCACCCCACCAGATAGCATGCTCCAATGCATATTGTGGCGTGAATCTCCTCAGGAAAACTTTGCCATCTATAAGTTAGACACGCTGACTTATGGAACTAAGCCTGCGTCATTTCTGGCCATACGTGCCATGCACCAACTCGCAGCTGACGAATCCTCGACTTACCCCATTGGTGCAGAAATAGTGCGTCGAGACTTCTACGTAGATGACTTGATATCTGGAGGCGATTCGATGGAAGAAGTACTGAATATCAAGCTACAAACAACTAGCCTCCTTGCTCGAGGAAACTTTTAGTTACGCAAGTGGTGCTCTAATAGTCCAGATATCCTTCGTGATATACCTGACGTAGACAAGGAACGTTTCCTTAAGTTTGACGATGGCAGTGACATCACCAAAGCTCTGGGACTAGTTTGGGATCCGGTCAAGGACAAGCTGCTATTTTCGTTTGTGCCACAACGAGAACTCGGTAAAAACTCAAAACGCTCTGCGTTGTCTACTCTAGCTCGCTGTTACGATCCCCTTGGACTAATGGGCCCTACGCTGACCAAGGCGAAGATTCTTCTGCAACGCATGTGGAGAGACAAGCTTGAGTGGGATGAGAGTCTACCGCAATCGTTAAACACCGCCTGGTCTGCCTTTTGCAGCGGGTTTGCAGACATACAGCACCTATCATTTCCTCGTTACGTCTTGCAACCTGGGGCCATTACAGAAATTCATGCATTTTGCGATGCAAGCCTTGAAGCTTATGGGGCTTGCGTTTATACGCGTTCAGCCAAGGATAGTAAGGTACAAGTGCACCTGTTGTGTTCGAAGGCCCGTGTCGCTCCACTGAAGACTATCACCGTGCCCAAGCTGGAACTCTGTGCAGCAACACTGCTGGCACAACTCATGGGTGAGTTTACAAAAATGAAGCTTTTTAACTGTTCATTTCATTGTTGGTCAGATTCCTCCACTGTCCTCTCGTGGCTGCGAGAAGAACCATCGAAATTTAACGTATTTGTCGCTAACCGAATTTCCACCATACATCAATTAACGGAGGGCATGCGGTGGCACTATGTTCCGACAGCAATGAATCCGGCGGACATTTTATCCAAAGGAGCTACCCCGCAGGAACTTCTAGGATCTTCACTTTGGATGCACGGCCCGTCATTTTTGCGAGAAGTGGAGGGCAGCTGGCCGCGCATGTGTCTACCACAACCAAAACTTCCAGAACTTCGACAAAAGGTGTTGCTTGCCGCACATAACCGCAATGACATTTCGCTTTCGTTCAAGTACATTAATTCATTTGGAACAATGCAGCGCATTTTTGGGTACGTCAGCAAATTTGTCAATATTACAACATCGCCAAGCTCTTCGCAGCTCACAGCCGCAGATATTCACCATGGAACTCAACTGCTTATTCGCTTAGTACAAAGAGCGCAACTTTGGCCGGAGTACACGGCATTACAGGCCAATAATTGCGTCCCGAGTTCGAGCAGCATTGTTTCGCTATCACCATTTCTTGATGACTTTGGAATTATTAGAGTCGGCGGGCGATTAAAAAACTCTATGCTTAGTTTTGAATCGCGCCACCCATGCATTATTCCGAAGGATCATCCACTGACATTTAGTATAATAACCTTTTTTCATCGCAAACAACATCACGCAGGTCCTCAAGCTTTACTCGCCTTCATTCGAATGCAGTTTTGGCCCATAGGTGGTCGGAAAACAGTCACTCGAGTCCTACAAAAATGCATTATTTGCTGCAAATCGAGACCGCGCCTTGTCGAGCACATAATGGCCGACCTGCCTAAAGAGCGAATTCAGGCCTCGCGCCCATTCATAGTCACCGGTGTGGACTACTGTGGGCCATTTTATTACAAGCCTGAAGTACGCAATAAATCGCCCCACAAATGTTATGTAAGCGTTTTCATTTGCTTCGCCACAAAGGCTGTATGGATGGAGTTGGTAAGAGACCTCTCAACAGGTGCTTTCATTGACGCGCTAAAACGATTCATCGCTACGCGTGGCATACCCAGCTGCATCTGGTCTGACAATGCGACGAATTTTGTAGGCGCCAAGAACGAGCTTAAAGAACTACGGAACTTAGCCCTCAGCGAGAAACACCGCAGCGAAGTCCACAACTTTTGCCTCAGTAATGGCTTTGATTGGCGTTTCATCCCACCTCGCTCTCCGCACTTTGGCGGTTTGTGGGAAGCGGCCGTAAAAACAGCCAAACAACATTTCTATCGTTCCGTTGGCTCATCACTGCTTGGCTTCGATGAATTGCGTACTTTGGTATGTCAAATCTGTGCTGTAATTAACTCTCGTCCTCTCGTACCCCTTTCAGAAAACCCAGAGGATTTAGATGTGCTAACGCCAGGCCATTTTTTGATTGGTGGTTCTCTGACAGCTCTTCCGGAACCGGATCTAACGACGCTAAACTACGACCGACTTGATCGATGGCAGCGTGCAACATACATTAAACAGGTTTTTTGGAAGCGGTGGACTCAAGAGTATCTAACTCTTCTACAGCAACGCGCAAAGTGGCGTTTACCTCATGCCAACATTCAAGTCAATGATGTCGTATGCATAAAGGAAGAAAACTCACCACCACTGAAGTGGCCTCTAGCACGGGTAATCGAAGTTGTTCCTGGAGCAGACGGTGTCGTACGTGTGGCACTTTTAAAAACATCTAGCGGCATAACGCGACGAGCCGTGAACAAGCTGTGTGTCCTCCCGGTGAAGGATTCTGTTGAAAGCCCTGACCTTTCAACGGGGGGGAGGATGTTCGGAGCAGCAGCGGATAAGCCAGCAACATAAAATATGTTTATCAAAATCAATATGAATAACGTTATCTGATCACACTGAAATTTTCATACTCAATTGAGCTGCATATTTACTTGTATGTATTTAAACTGTGCTAATTTTGTTTCCCCTTTATACTATGTATAAAGCATACGTATATACATACATACATATATGTATGTGCATACGTACCGCCCGCGCTCAGTTGGATACATTCGTATGCAAGCAAGCGAAAAATAGTACATATGTATGTAAGCAATATTGTGTGCGCGGGTGCATACGTGCATAAATATATATATGTAAATTCTCATGCATTTAAGAAAACTGGTTTTCTATTGTTGGTGATGAATTTGCAGTTATCCAATGTAATTAGGACATACTTAAATAGTTCAAGGTGAACTTTCTGTTAGTTAGTCGCGGACCAAATCTTGTTAAATACAGTTGCTTAACTTATGCATACATCGTTTGTTTTATTTTAATAGCTGCTAAAAAGGCTTAGTAGCTCAACAGTGTTATTTCCTTCTCTCCTCAAAAGTAAAATTAGTAAGGTAAAAACAAGATGCGCGCCTTCAGAAGAACGATTTTCTTCTAATTAATTTTGGAATTCTTTAACCTAGATCCAAGAGTTTATTGTGGAGTCTGTAGTTTTCCGTGAATACAAATGTATGTTTTTCCACTGCATTTCGAAATTTTTAATTTTAACAAAGCTAAATTTTTGGCTTTCCTTTTCTACCGTGGCCGCCTGAGAGAGAATACACCGTCTGAGCTTATCGAAGCTCGAATTAATGTCTGGTATAGTTTGTGTGCTCCCGCGCACGTTGCAGACAATAATTTACTTACTTGCCCAATTTTAATTTGGAATGGAACTTTTCTAAGCCTGAGATCAATGAAATTACAGATTTGTAATTTTAATATATTACCAAATACAACTAAAACTTTCTGGAGGTAAAAATGTGCTAGATAATTTTGAAAAGAGTTAAAAAATAGCTAGGAGCTAAAGCCTAATTTTCAGAGCTAATTAGAAAAATAAAGAGCTAAATCTAGCTCCAAAGCACCAAAATGGCAACACTAATTTAGCACCGCCAATGTTTCATGACTTTTAATAATGAGAAATGATTACATACCTTGACAGGTCTTTTGACTGCAATGCTTACATTTTATTGAATGTATGATAGTTAAACGAAACTTATTTTTCTAACTTCATTCATTACTCGTGTATTTTACATTAATTTAACAGTGAATAAAACAAAAATATGAGATCATTCACATAAAAGAATCCTTAGGGCCGTTTTCTCATCTAACCTTTACTTTAGATTACCGGCCACTTTATCGCCCCGATATACAAGTTTTCGTTTTCTCATCAGCGCACAGTGCCGCCTAAGTGGGCAAAAATCGAAAAATTTTTGTCTGCAATTTGAACGTGTTTGGTATTTTTGTAAAGGTAATTTATTCACTAAAAAGAATTAAACAGAAATTTTCCTATAAAATAATCTATATGTCACCAGGAAGCTACTAAAGTCGACAAATTTTATACTAAGAATTTTAATAAGAGCATAGCCATGCGTACGCTCTTCACGGAAACAAATCGTCGTCTCAGAAAATGGATGTCGAATGTTACAAAACACGGTTTTGAAAAAATTTACTTTGAAGTTTAAGGTCGAATTAATCCGAAACTGTACGGTAGATTTTTGTAATTTTTGAAGGAGACGTAGTTGGACTTATTAGTTTTGATTTTCCATATTTTTACATTTAATATGTTTTTTACATTTAATCTCTTAATGTTAATGAGAAAATTGACTTTTCATTCCATATACATTTGTCGTAAGTAGTGTTTACTCACCACTTTGTTTTGTCCATAGAACATACGACAATAGTAAAGTATCTATTTCAACGACGATGGTATAATTTGATGAAAAAACCAGAGATATTTATTAATTAATTATTACTTATTAGAAAAAACATAACAAAAACATATTCATGTATTTAATAAAAAAAATCTGTACATCTCTTATGCTGTAAATATGTTACGAACATAAGTTTTCTTTATATAAAAACAAAAAACAATACTTAAATTCAGTCTTTTGTACATTTTTATTTCTTTCATTTTATTGGAGACTCAGTGCAAGCTAAAATTTAAAAATTTAAAATTTTAAAATTAGTTACTTAGTTTAATTTCCAATTTTAATTGTGTCGTAATAGTAGAGGACCATCGAGTTGTCGTAAGTTCGAAGTTTTGCGATACATACGACAAATGTTTTATGAGTAAAAAAAGATTACATTTGTATGGGAATTTGTCGTATGTGACGCATTTTCAGCACATACAACAAAACGCATACCCAATCATTAATAATATGTAACATACGACAAAATGCGCACGAAATATCTCAAAAACTAAGGAAGATATAAAAAAAATGGATTGCAGAAATCAAAAGAGCATGTCCAACTAAGTAAATCTGCATCAAAATCCCAAAATCGTGATTTTGCACATTCGTCATCCGTTTTCTGAGGCGACGAAATGTCAAAAATAGATTCTTTGAAATAAAATTTTGGTTTGACGTTTTCTATTTTCATATGGATAGTACAGAACTACCGGAATACAAATTTTGGAATAAAATTAAACACAGGGTGTCCCTGCACTTTTCCAGAAAAACTTTTTTTTAATAAAAATTAAAAAAATTGTAAATTTTAACGGAATGAATAAAAAATATATATAAAAATATGTTATTTTTTATTATTTTATTAAGTAGTACGGGTTTTTAGCTTTCGAAAGAAGAAATAAAAACCTGCTCATTTTCTGCC
The DNA here is from genome assembly GCF_001687245.7 of Rhagoletis zephyria. NCBI lineage: Eukaryota > Metazoa > Arthropoda > Insecta > Diptera > Tephritidae > Rhagoletis > Rhagoletis zephyria. The sequence continues at coordinate 428,793 of NW_016157134.1, read as the reverse complement.
CTTTTTGAAGTAATGCGTTTTTTGCTAATGCATAAAATCATTTTTTCAGGTTTTGTCAGTGCCATCAGATCTGCACGATTCGTTCTATTTTCAAAAATGAAGTCTCAGACTAAAAAGCTTGACCTGTAGACAATAGAGGTTTTTTAAGAGTTGCCACCTGTTAAAAAATTTAATTCAATTTTTTTTAATAAGTTAAATGAATTATTAAGAGATGGGTATCAATTTAAATGTGTATGAAAAGAGTTTATTTCTTAACAACATGTCGGGGGTTGCCACCTTTTAAAAAATCAAATTCCATTGGAATTAAAGGAATTATTTTATTATAATAGATAGGTATCACCATATGGGAGTCAGACGAAAGAGTTTTAAGAAGGTTTTAGCTTGCAAATACTACGAAGAGTATTGCCACCTGTTTGTAAAGTCAAATTTAGTTAAATTAAAATAATGATTGTGTCAAACAAAAGGCTATTTTATAACAAATACATACATACGTTGTCAATTAGTGGTTTGTTCTGATTACATTCCTTTTAAATTACTGAACTCTTAAATTAAATCAGGAATGTTTTTACTCTTCACTTATTTCTTGCGTAATATGTCCAATTTTTTCTTTCGTCTTATACCAATATTGATATACATATTTCAGTTACCTTATTCCCTTAACCCTTTCGACCCGGATGGTACATATATGTACCACCAAAGTTTAAACATCCCTAAAACTTGTAATTTACATTTAATCACATTTGGAAATGTACCACGCCGTATGTTAGGAATTTCACCATCTGCCTGCACTCTACACATTCAGTTTTGCATCTCCTGTTATTCCCAGTTTCGTTTTATTTCTGGGGAGAGGGCCTCCCGTTAACGTTTTTGTACAGATTCCCTTGCGTTTGTGAAGATTTCTTAGTTTATTTAAATATATTATGGGAAAAAAGCTGTTTCTAATTATTGCCTGTAAATACGGTGATAAAATTTTATTATAAACCTCTGTTTTCACAAATTCAAATATATGGTACATATATGCACCAGCTGTCTCCTTTGGTGGTACATATGCGTACCAGTAGACCGGTGAACATAACTTAATTTTTTATCGATTTCATGCAAGATCAAGCCAACGATATGCCTCTAAATCCGGTAAGATGGTGTGATGCTGCAACAGGGTACACATATCGTTTTAACATTTATTCTGGAAAAGACCTTGAAGAAACCGCAGGAGCACTTGGAGAAAGAGAAGTAAGCAAACTGGTCAGCTAAATCGTAGAAAATGATATTACTTTGTGTTTTGATCGCTTTTTCACATCAGTTAATTTATTGTACTATATTCCTTATTCAGCTGTTGGTACTACATATAATGGGTAACAGAAAAAAAACGTACCTAAGTTTACGAGTAAGAAAATGCAACGAGGAGAAATAGAATTCAAAAGCACATCTGCAGGCCTTTAATACGTAAAGCGGCAAGACATGAAAGGGGTTTCATAATAAGAAATTGCCACGAACCAGGCATAATAATTATGAAAAAACTTTGAAAACAGGCAAAAAATGCAAGTGCCATGTCCAAACTAAATACTATTTTATCGTCAAATTATGGGAGGTGTTGATTTAGTAAATCAAATGAGTGGCCTGCACGAATATGATCGAAAATCAGAAAAATAGTGGAACAAGGTCTTTTACCGTTTTATAGTGATGGCAGCCGTAAGCGCGTGGGTTATTTACAGTTAGCTATGGAGGAATAAAATGCCTTTCAAATAATTTTTGGTGACCTTGGCCGAAACTCTGATAGAACAAAGTTCTAAAACTACAGCCTTACGCAGGTCAGTAGCACCAGGCCTCGCACGTCGTGTCTATTCAAAGCACCACAGAACAACGTTGAATAAAAGCAAACTCGAACAAAGATAATCTGCCAAGAGTGCAAAGTTCCTTTGTGCAAATTCTGTTTTGCACCATTTCATTATATTTTAGGAATTCCTTAGCAATTTATTGTTAATTCTTTGACTGTTTATTATTACTAAATTTGTGCATTATTCAAATGCAAAATTAATGAATCGTTTTGTTTGGTTCTAAAAAAGATAAAACATTTGTAAGAATGTCCTAGAGGATGGTTGGTACAGATATGTACCACTTAACATCCCGGATGGTACAATGGTTTACCACCACCCTCCGAATCAGCCCCTTAGGCCACGCCCACTTTGACACCGAAGAACATGTATTTGTGGGGCAAATAACATATTGGACCCATAAATTGAAAGCTACCATTGATAGTAGAGTTCCGGGTCGAAAGGGTTAATTAAAGTGAATTTGATTTTTTAAGCATGTGGCAACTGTTCAACGTTTAGTTAAGAAGTAGAGGATTTTGAAAACCATTTCGATTGATACCCATATTGTAATATCTAATTCATTTGTAATAGGTGGAAACACGTTCCAAAAAAATAAACCTTTATTGCACATCTACAGCTAATCCCTGTCATTTGAGACCTCACTTTTGAAAATAGAACGAACTATATATAAATTTTCAACTTCAAACTGCATTTACAGTGAAAGTATGAAAGTTATCCCAAAAAAAATGGCATTTTTGAATTTAGCGTCCTCAATTTCACTATGAAGCGAATTTTCATTTATTTCCGTCCATAATTCTATTTTTGCCCACATTTTAAACTGTGCATGTATACATTACTTAGTTTTTTTTTTTCATATGCATTATTTCGCTTTTAAAACGAAACTACGCATATGCAAAATTCCGGTATTTTCTCATATGCATTATTTCGGTTTTCAACCGAGACTGTGCATGTATGCATTACTTCGTCTTTCACATACGCATTATTTCGGTTTTCACCCGAAACTGTGCATGTGTGCATTACTTCGTCTTTGACATATGCATTATTTCGGTTTTGAACCGAAATTGTGCATGCATGCATTATTTCGATTTATGTTATATCCATTATTTCAGTTTTCATCCGAAACTGTGCATGTGTGCATTGCTTCGTCTTTCACATACGCATGATTTTGGTTTTGAACCGATTTTTGTTTGTTATATGCATTATTCCGGTTTTTGTTATATGCATTATTTCGGTTTTCTAACGAAAGTGTGCATATGGATAATTTCGTTTTTTTCTAATATGACTTATTTACTTCTACTTAGAAAGGGTTATAATCCATAAGCGCGGTCGAAGGCCGCCTACGCAGAAAGAAGTTCTACTCAAAAATTCTTCCGCCCCCCTTTTCCGTCAGCACAGAAAGGAGAATTCTACTTAGTAAGGGTTTTAATCCCTAAGAGGGACCGAACGCCGCCTACGCAGGCAGAAGTTCTGCGCAAAAATACTTCCGACCTTTTTTTCCGGCAACACAGAAAGGAGAGTTCTACTTAGTAACTGTTATAATCCCTAAGCGCGGCCGAAGACCGTCTACGCAGAAAGAAGTGCTGCCCAAGAATACTTCCGGCCCCCTTTTCCGGCAACACAGAAAGGAGAATTCTACTTAGTAAGGGATGTAATGCCTACGCGCGGCCGAAGGCCTCCTACACAAAAAGAAGTTCTGCGCAAACACACTTCCGCCCCCGTTTTCCAGCAAGACAGAAAGGAGAATTCAACTTAGTAAGGGTTATAATCCGTAGGCGCGCTGAAGGCCGCCTACGCAAAAATAAGTTCTGCGCAAAAATACTTCCGCCCCCTCTTTTCCGGCAACACAGAAAGGAGAGTTCTACTTAGTAAGGGTTATAATCCCTAAGCGCGGCCGAAGGCCGCCTGCAATGAAAGAAGTTCATTTTCATGTATGCACTATTTCGGTTTTTGTCATATGTATTATTTCGGTTTTGTGTCGAAACTGTGCATGTATGCATTACTTCGGCTTTTGTTGTTTGCATTATTTCGGTTTTGAACCGAAACTGTACATGTATGCATTACTTCGTTTTCCTCATATGCTATATTTCGGTTTTCAAATGAAAGTATGCATATATGCCTCATTTCGATTTTATTCAAATGCATTATTTCGGTTTTCAACCGAAACTGTGCATGTATGCATTACTTCGTTTTTTTCATATGCGTTATTTCATTTTTCAAACGAAAGTTTGCATATATGCATAATTTCGGTTTTTCCAATATGCATTATTGCGGTTTTCAACCGAAACTGTGCATATATGAATTATTTCGGGTTTTTCATATGCATTATTTCGTTTTTCAACCGAGACTGTGCATATATGCATTATTTCGGTTTTTTTCATATGCATTATTTCGTATGCACAGTTTCCATATGCATACGAAAAAAACCGAAATAATGCATATATGCACAGTCTCGGTTGAAAAACGAAATAATGCATATGAAAAACCCGAAATAATTCATATATGCACAGTTTCGGTTGAAAACCGCAATAATGCATATTGGAAAAACCGAAATTATGCATATATGCAAACTTTCGTTTGAAAAATGAAATAACGCATATGAAAAAAACGAAGTAATGCATACATGCACAGTTTCGGTTGAAAACCTTAATTCTCCTTGCCGGGAAAGGGGACCGGAAGTATTTTTGCGCAGAACTTCTTTCTGCGTAAGCGACCGTCGGCCGCGCCTAGGGATTATAACTCTTACTAAGTAGAATTCTCCTTTCTGTGTTGGCGGAAAAGGGGACCGGAAGTATTTTTGCACAGGACTTCTTTCTGCGTAGGCGGCCTTTGGCCGCGCTTAGGGACTACATCCCTTACTGAGTAGAATTCTCCTTTCTGTGTTGCCGGATAAGGGGACTGGAAGTATTTTTGGGCAGAACTTCTTTCTGCGTAGGCGGCCTTCGGCCGCGGTTAGGGATTATAACCCTTACTAAGTAGAACTCTCCTATATGTGTTGCCGGAAAATAAGGGCGGAAGTATATCTGTGCAGAACTTCTGTCTGCGTAGGCGGCCTTCGGTCCTGCTTAGGTATTAAAACGCTTAATAAGTCGAATTCTCCTTTCTGTGCTGCCGGAAAAGGTGGGCGGAAGAATTTTTGAGTAGAACTTCTTTCTGCGTAGGCGGCCTTGGACCGCGCTTAAGGATTATAACCCTTACTAAGTAGAAGTAAATAATTCATATTAGAAAAAAACGAAATTATCCTTATGCACACTTTCGTTAGAAAACCGAAATAATGTATACTAGTGTTCGCCCAGTGGTTGAAATTCAACTACTAAAATTAAGGGGAGTTTATGTGAGTTGAATAGATCTGAAGTAACATTAGTTGGAATGGGTAAAGTGGAGGGGAGTTTAACTTATAGCATAAAATAACATACCATGGTATGAGATTAAATAACATAGCATATGTAGCATGACATACCATAACATAACACCGCAAATTCTTCAGTTGTATCTTATTTTTTATGCCTACCACTTTCTTCATCTATCGTTTTTTTATGTTTGTGTTTATGTTTATGTTTATCTTCATCTGCATCTTCATCATCATCTTTATCTTCATCTTCATCTTCATCTTCATCTTAATCTTCATCTTCATCTTCATCTTCATCTTCATCTTCATCTTCATCTTCATCTTCATCTTCATCTTCATCTTCATCTTCATCTTCATCTTCATCTTCATCATCTTCACCTTCGTCTTCATCTTCATCTACATCTTCATCTTCTTCTTTGTCTTTATCTTCATCTTCATGTTCATCTTCATCTTCTTCCTCGTCTTGGTCTTCATCTTCATCTTCTTCTTCATCTTTATCTTTTCCTTTATCCTGATCTAAATATGTCGATTATTTTCTTCATTTACATATTCACCCCCACCATTGTTATAACTTTACCTTCCTTCTTCCTTGTTTGAGTCTAATGTATTCATGTATGATACATACATCTTATTCCTAAACTGCTGCGTAGCACGTTTCTGTAATTCAGTATCAATAATAAAGCATACATTTAGGAAGCCCCAACCATGTAAAAGTACGGCATTAGTATTGGTGTCACTTTTGAATTGATTTTTTCGATTTATGTTAAACTAATTTGAAGTTTGAAAAATTGCCTGCACATCACCATCAAAATACCTTTCCAATGATATATGAATTGTTTATACCTTGGAGGTATAGTTTAGCCGCAAAAGGGGTGTAAAGGAAACATGATTGCCTATTTATATATACTAGTGTTCGCCCAGCGGTTGAAATTCAACCGCTAAAATTAAGGATAGTTTATGTGAGCTGAGTTGAGCCGAAATAAAATTTGTTGGAATGGGTTAAGTGGAGGGGAGTGTTATGTTATGAATTCAGGTGTGGTGGTCTTAAGAGGTGAATTAAGGTGTGGTGAGAAAGTTGAGGTGTGGTGAATTAAGGTGTGGTAGATTAAGGTGTGGTGAGTTAAGATGTGGTGAGAAAGTTGGGGTGTGGTGAATTAAAGTGTGGTGGATTTAGGTGTGGTGAATTTAGGTGTGGGGAGTGAAGTAGTGGTGGATTTAGGTGTGGGGAGTTGAGGTGTGGTGAATTAATGTGTAGCGAACTCAGGTGGAGTAAGTTTTTAAGCGGAGGTGAGATGAGTTGAGGTGAGTTAAATTAAGTTAAGGGGTTAAGTTAAGATAAGTTATCTTTATCCTTATCTTCATATTCATCTTCATCTTCCTCGTCTTGGTCTTCATCTTCTTCTACATCTTTATCCTTTCCTTTATCCTGATCTAAATATGTCCATTCTTTTCTTCATTTACATATTCACCCCCTCCATTGTTATTAGGTAAGGTATTTAAATTTTCCTTCCTCTTTGTCTTCATATTTAGGTTTCTTTACTTTTATTTTAATTTCTGTATTTATCCCTTTCTTCTTCTCCATACTCAAAATTATCTTCATCCTTGTTTGAGGCTAATCTATTCATGTACATACATACATACATCTTATTCCTAAACTGCTGCTTAGCACGTTTCTTTAATTCACTATCAATATTAAAGCATACATTTAGGAGGCATTTCCGCCCCAACCATGTACATGTATGGCATTGGTATTGGTGTGACTTTTGAATTGATTTTTTCGCT
>NW_016157134.1:409038-420604 GCF_001687245.7 Rhagoletis zephyria | reverse complement strand
TCTTCATCTTCATCTTCATCTTCATCTTCATCTTCGTCGTCTTGGTCTTCATCTTTATCTTTTCCTTTATCCTGATCTAAATATGTCGATTATTTTCTTCATTTACATATTCACCCCCACCATTGTTATAACTTTACCTTCCTTCTTCCTTGTTTGAGTCTAATGTATTCATGTATGATACATACATCTTATTCCTAAACTGCTGCGTAGCACGTTTCTGTAATTCAGTATCAATAATAAAGCATACATTTAGGAAGCCCCAACCATGTAAAAGTACGGCATTAGTATTGGTGTCACTTTTGAATTGATTTTTTCGATTTATGTTAAACTAATTTGAAGTTTGAAAAATTGCCTGCACATCACCATCAAAATACCTTTCCAATGATATATGAATTGTTTATACCTTGGAGGTATAGTTTAGCCGCAAAAGGGGTGTAAAGGAAACATGATTGCCTATTTATATATACTAGTGTTCGCCCAGCGGTTGAAATTCAACCGCTAAAATTAAGGATAGTTTATGTGAGCTGAGTTGAGCCGAAATAAAATTTGTTGGAATGGGTTAAGTGGAGGGGAGTGTTATGTTATGAATTCAGGTGTGGTGGTCTTAAGAGGTGAATTAAGGTGTGGTGAGAAAGTTGAGGTGTGGTGAATTAAGGTGTGGTAGATTAAGGTGTGGTGAGTTAAGATGTGGTGAGAAAGTTGGGGTGTGGTGAATTAAAGTGTGGTGGATTTAGGTGTGGTGAATTTAGGTGTGGGGAGTGAAGTAGTGGTGGATTTAGGTGTGGGGAGTTGAGGTGTGGTGAATTAATGTGTAGCGAACTCAGGTGGAGTAAGTTTTTAAGCGGAGGTGAGATGAGTTGAGGTGAGTTAAATTAAGTTAAGGGGTTAAGTTAAGATAAGTTATCTTTATCCTTATCTTCATATTCATCTTCATCTTCTTCCTCGTCTTGGTCTTCATCTTCTTCTTCATCTTTATCCTTTCCTTTATCCTGATCTAAATATGTCCATTCTTTTCTTCATTTACATATTCACCCCCACCATTGTTATTAGGTTAGGTATTTAAATTTTCCTTCCTCTTTGTCTTTATATCTAGGTTTCTTTACTTTTATTTTAATTTCTGTATTTATCCCTTTCTTTGCACATCAGCATCAAAATACCTTTCTAATGATATATAATTGTTTATACCTTAGAAGTACAGTTTAGCCGTAAAAGGGGTGTAAAGGAAACATGATTGCCTATTTATATAATTGATATATATGATGATAACAATTTCGGTTCAAAACCGGACGAAAACCGAAATAATGCATATAACAAAACCCGAAATAATGCATATGTGAATGACGGAGTAATGCATACATGCTTAGTTTCGGATGAAAGCCGAAATAATGCATATAACAAAACCCGAAATAATGCATGCATGCACAATTTCGGTTCAAATAATGCATATGTGAAAGACGAAGTAATGCATACATGCACAGTCTCGGTTGAAAACCGATATAATGCATATGAGAACATACCGAAATTATGCATATGCATACTTACGTTTTAAAAGCGATATAATGCATATGAAAAAAAAAACTAAGTAATGCATACATGCACAGTTCCGGTTGTAACCGAAATAATGTCTAAATGCACAGTTTCCATATGCGCAATTTTGGTGCGCCCTACGTACTATAGATTAAAAACTACCAAGATATACTACTTTCGTTATTTCTATGTTTCAAACAATTCTATCATGTTAATTTAGTTCCTGTCTTCTAAGTGTCCTTATGCGCGGAAAGTATTGTATGCTTTCACAAAATTAGCGTATTTTCCCGAAGTTGCACCCAAAAGTTCATCGTTAGGCACCGATAACTTAAAAAAAATCTAAAATCAGAACAGTAAGTGTGTCCCAATACTCCAGGATTTAGTTAGGAGGATATAACTGAAGAATGCATATTCATAGCCTGAATGAAGTCGACATTAAAGTTGGTTACTGCGTTACTACGCGCGTATTCATAGTCCAGCTACTAAGTCGAAACTAATAAAGTTGCAACTTAAATTAAGTACCAACTTAAAATTTACTTATGTTCATAGTCGCAATGCAGACTTCTACTAAGTAGTTTTAACAAGTGTGAAAATGTATCGACTTTTCTTTGTGATATTTTGGAAAAATTAAGCTTTTATTAAATATTATCAAGTTTGGACATCCGTATATGTAGTTTTTAGTTTGATTGCATGTTTATGCAAATGAAGAAGGTATTATTTTCTTGTTCGTCTTCTTCTTATTTGGTGCTGTAACCGCCCAAGCGATTTTGGCCGAGTTCAACAAAGCACGCCAGTCGATTCTCTTCTGTGCCAACTGACGCCAATTGGAAATGCCAAGTGAATCCAAGTCCTTCTCCACCAGATCTTACCATCTCATTGGTGGCCTCCCTCTTCCTCTGCTTTAGAGCTGAAAACTATCGATGGCACTATCGATAGTATCGATAGTTTCACTTTGTCACCACTATCGATGAATGGTGGTCACTATCGCGATACTATCGGAAATATTTGTACGATCGTATATATACGAAGTATGCTCGATATTTTTTTTTGTATTTAGAAAATGAGCAACACTTTCAATAAAAAAAAACCATAAAATCAACGGTAATCTAAATAAAAAACTCGAATTTTGATGAAGCTTGTTCGAATTTTCCTAATTTTTTTAAGGTGTTTGAAATTTCGACTTGCACGGTTTTTGTAAGATAACGAACTATGCTTTCGTAAAAAATTATAAACATTCAATTAACAAAGCATTATTAGTCAAAACTTGGTAAAATGTCCTGTCCCTATTTTTTTTTTGTCGCCGTATTTATGCTTTTTACACTTTTGGCTAATAAAGGCATCTGACTTCCTAATGCAATTAAATGAATTGAAATGTATTGGTTTTTGTTGTCTAAAGTAACTTATTTTATTATTTTTAATAAAGCGCACTAAAATGGTGTTTAAAACTAGCATTCATGTTTTTTCTACTAATAATAATAATAATAATAATAGATTGGCGCTTACGCATATGTATGTTAGTGTTTGGCCGAGCTTCTCCTCCGATTTGTGGCGTGCGCCTTGCTGTTGTCACACAAAGCGAAGGGACCTACAGTTTTACGCCGACTCCGAACGGCGATTGTATTTTTATGAGAAGCTGGTTTTCTTGGCAGAAATACACTCGGAGGTTTGCCATTGCCTGCCGAGGGACGACCGCTGTTAAGAAAAAACCTTTTTTCTATATTTTTTTGCGATGTTGCTTTGACCAGGGCTTGAACCCAGGTGCTGATGAGTGAAAGCGCGCACTGCTTACCACTACACCACAGCGGCCGACTACTACGTTCTTGAAAGCTTTTTTCAGATAGAGCGTTTTCGAACTGGATGTCGAGATAGGTCGATCTTCCAATCAGCAGTCGATATCTTGGTAACCGCTCCCAAAGTTGGCACAGTTGTTGGTCTTGACAAAACATACCAAACAGGTGAGAATTTTTAAAATTGGACAATGACCACGCCCACATCCCATACAATTGTTAGAAATAGGAGTAAAGCCACTCTAGTTTTCAAAAAGGTGAAAAACTATATTTAATACGTGCGCCGGGTATTTAATATTCGCCTCACCTGAACTTAGACTTTGTAACTTGTTTTTTTTTTTAAGGTTATGGTCCCGCTTGCAGCAGCACCTACTGGTGAACAGACGCTGCACACTTCAGTGAGCACTTAAACCGAATAAGTCGGCCCCACCGAAGCTCCCTCTCTTTCTGCCGTGAGCCAAGGCTCCACTCGGATTGGTTACCGCATTTCTCACGTTGCCTAGAGTGCGCGAACGAGGACGCAAGAGTCGGGATTGAGTATAGTCGTGCACCTGTAACTGCATACCCAGCACAACGACTATACCCAATGCACTCCTTGTTAATTGTGTAAAATAGGCAGAACAACCGCAGTGATGCGAAGTCGATGTTTATCGAAAGCATGCTGTGAAACATACAAACACATATCTAAATGTTATGTACTAATTTACTTTAAAAGAACAAGACTGAAATTGACTTATTATTTGAAACTGTATCTAAATATTTTTAATTATAAAATTGTGATGTATCTTTATTCGAATTGTAATAAGCATTAAACTTTCATCTTCCGATTCAAATGGATGCTCTTTGTAAATTTCAATCGGAGATTATTCAATATAATCAAAAGCACACTCAATCAACTTAATTTTTACTTATTTCGCCTTTTCTTCCTTAATTTAGTAAAGTACTTCTACCTAGTTACGACTTAATAGCAGCTCAAACTAAATTTTAAGTTGGTACTTAGAAAGAAAAGTCGAAAATAAGGCGACTATGAGTAGCTTTAGTTGTAACTTAGAATATTTTCGACTTAGTTGTGAACTAATTTTGACTATGAATATGTGTCATAGTTTTCAATGGAATAGAAACAACTAACTATACAGAAGTAACGTGCCAAACTTTAGGGGATGGTAGGTGGGGGGTGAGCTCTCTGATAAACAAAAAATTTTCGGTAAAAGTGTCACCGTTTTTGAAATATTTAAATTAAATATTCCAGGTGCATACCCTTAAATCATAGTCCTTTATACGTTTGCCGTGGTCGTCATCAGAAAAAGGGGGTCTCATCCGAGGCTGTTTGCTTCTTTTCATTGGGCGGGGTTTTAACGTGGCGGGACCCAAACCCAGCGCACGCGAAGTTTTACGCCTTCTCACTTTAGCTCGCTCCCAAACGGGTGTTTGGTTGCTACCCAGAGGATACGTGGATATAAATATCCGGACGTTGTGAGCTGCGATTTGAACCGTACGCACAAGAATCGCTTCTGGCCACTCCCANGTCATAGTATTAATAACACAATGTTCGAAGGGTCCAATTTCACAAAATCCACTTTCACTAATTCCGGTAAGTAACATAAAATAATGTCAGGAGCAGGTAATAATGTACCTTTGGACTATTTAGCATGTCGGTAACAAGAGCAACTTAAATTTAAATCTATTAAATACATTCTAGCGTGTCTCAGTCCTTTGACCACAAAAGCGGCTATAACTTTTTTTCTTTTCTATTGGAAACAGTAATATTGGCACCTTTCTGAAGTCTTATTAAATGAGCAATTTTTTTATGTAATGTAAAGTTATAGCTCGGTACATTTTTTTTTTCACCAGAGATAGTCAAAGTTGGGGAAGAAAATATCAAAAAGTTAAAAATCCTAAAATAGTCCTAATTTTATGATGGTTCCTTAATATAGCAAGAGAAGCAACTATCTGGAAGTATTTTACATAAAAAATTTACTAAGTATAGCCTGGTTTGAAGATGCAGTTAAAGGAAATGCATGAAAAGGCACGACTTTTTTGTAATTAAAAAAAAAATGAAATTATTTCAAAAACGGTGACACTTTTACCTGAAAATTTTTTGTGTATCAGAGAGCTTGCCAAACCATGTATTTTTTTTGGAAATTTGGACTTCCTTTTCTGCTTACAGCTTTCTTGACGACTTGCGGCAGTATAAAAATCTTTACCAGCAATATATTTGAAATTTTGAAAGCAGTAGGTTTCGTCGTCCATAACAATGCATTTGTATTTTGTAATTTGGGATTCATACAATTTCCGGCTGCGGGGTTTAGCTGTAACATTCTGCTTTGCGTCTCGATCTGGCGCTGTTTGAGCTTTAAAACTTCTCAATGTAGCTTTCCGCTTTACCTTTTGCACGAAAGACTGCGATTTACGAACAGATTTTGCAACAGAACGCGACGAAATCTTCGGATTTCGCGAAAACGCACTGAGGACCTTTCGAGCACTGTTTTTATCACTTTGACCATGCTCACCCCCGCTTCCAGGTTTTCTGGTAACTGCCAGACCTTCCTTGTACCGATTCAAAACTCTGCAAACTGTCCGAATTCGTTCAAAATATGCTAATTTAAAACACAGAATTCTTTCAGTGTTCCTCCGGGGTTTTTGGACATGGACTGTTTCTTCAATTTAATAGTGTTCGTTTTATTTTTGTGGAAACGAAACATGTTTTGCAAGTTCTGGATCATTTCTACACTCTTTTTTCAAATATTTCTCGTAATCCAGCTGCGCTTTGCGTTTAGTTTTTCGTATCGTGTATCGTTTGGTGGTAGTTGAGGATTTGGCAATAACCTTTGTCATCTATTAAAAAACAACACTTTCAGGGCAATGTTTATTGTAAGAACAACAGTTTTTTCTATGAATCGACATACTTTAAGCATTGTTGACGCTATTTCCATTTGAATGAGGAAATAGCGTCAATGCCTTTATTTCCAAATTTTTGTTGACTTTATTTCGCTTTTGAAAAGAAATAATGGTGCGAAATAAAGTCAATTGACCTTATTTCCGTTGATCATGTTACCTGTCACCGTACACAATATTGTACATAGCATATATACTACATAAATAAATTAAGGTTTCTTCCTCGCTTTGGTCTACTGACGAGCCTGTAGCGTCGTCATTCGAATCTATCAGAATCGCTTTCGGAAATCTCATCATCTCATCATCACTTGTGATCGATATATGTTTCCGTCAATCAAAGCTACTGAACAAAAAATCAGAGGAAAGCAACCACGGTTGCCGTTTTGGTCCAAATGGACCAAATTTGGTAATTTTTTTTTCGTTTGGTCCATTGCTCCAATTCTTTTTAAAATGATCCATTTCACAAGGTTATTATCACTCTTTCACTTCATGCAATAGTCTCGCGTTTTAAATTTTTTCTATTTGATTGATTAATATTCCGCACTATGTTGAATATCGTCATCGTCAGTAAAAGTGACGATACGGCCACCGTGAGCCATGTTACTGATGCACTAACGATTGTCGACGATGACGATGTAGGGATGAAACGATACTAGTAAATACAAGTACATACTCGATACTCTTCGTCCGATACCAAGTAATTTTGTACTCGATACTTTTGAACCGAGTACTGAGTAGGTATCGGAAAAAAGTACTTGTATCGAAACCCCAATTCATTGACAATTTTATTCCCGGACTTTTATTTTTTAATCTAATTTCTTTGTGAATAGTTAAAAGATTTTGGCAGTTTAGTTGCCAATGAAAACCGCAAGAAGGCGCGAACGTCGGCGTGACGCCAATTTTGACAATTCTACGAAAAAGGGTGCGCTTGTATTTCTTTCGTAGCGAATGAACCTGCAAATCGGATCGAGCAAGGGTTCCGGGAGAATCCACCAAGAGATTCACGCTAGACGTTAGAACGCGCTGGAATTCACTCTTTTACATGCTGGAAAGATTTTTGGATATGTCCAAAATTTCGTTTCAACTTATACTTGATGCTACAGACAGTCCTGAAGTGATAGCAAAAAATGAAATAGAAATACTGAAGCAAATAGTTCAGCTACTGAAGCCTTTCGAGTTCGTAACCAAAGAATCTTCAGGGCAGAATTATGTCACACTTTCCAAGATCATACCTATGGTTAACTGCCTAACATCTCAAGTGAGTAAATTTTCTACAAATCTTGATTGTGTCACCCAACTACAAACGAAACTCCGGGCGGAGTGTAGTAAAAGATTTGGTCTCATTGAATACAACACCTACGCAGCTTTAGGAACTATCCTCGATCATCGCTTCAAGAATCTTCATTTTCAAGATGCGAACGCTTGCGGTCGGGCAATTTTTAAACTAAAATGTCTTATTCAAGTAGACGCTAATACCAGCTCCGAAGAAGACGTTGTTAAAGAAGATTTTGACTTTTGGTACCAACATAAAAAGCTTGCGATTGGACAAAAACGAAAACACTCTACAAAAGGTGATGAGTTGTAGAATAGAATAGAATAATAGTAGGGTACGCACTGCGACCAATAGGTCTATTGTGCCCGGAGCTAATCACAACACTGAATCCAGACCCAGGGACTCCAAGAATTTCAGAATGGATCCCGGGGGCAGGGAGTGTATGTGATCTTCACTTGGCCATATGTGTCCTAGGCACCTCTCCCTTCTTTCACACTCCAGGAGAAGATGCATTGGTGTCTCTTTGGCGGAGTCACAGAAGCGACATAAGTCGCTTGACCAGATTCCCAGATTAAACAAGTGGCCTCTGAGCCTACAATGACCCGTCAAAATACCTGTTATGATTCTTAGCCTCGCCTTGGGGAGGTTTATTAGTAGCCTGTATCTCTTTGGGTTATACCCCCCTAATATGCTCTTGGCTTGACGAAGTCCCGAGATACTTCGCCATTGCTGTTCCCCCAGTTAGTTGTTTTCCTCAGGGTTCGTATTTGCACACACATGCTCTGCTCACACACACGCCAGAAACACATTCAACTTGCACTCACTGCTCATACACATGTGTGTGCATAAGTGGAAAACAAACTCTACTCACAGAAAAGTGTGTGCTGTTTGTTATTAAGCACATGCACATGTGTGTGAGCCGATTTTTGTACAAATTTCAGCCCATGCACATGCACATAATATATTCTTAAAAGAATTTGTTTATTAAACGTTATTTTTTGAAAGACAATTCAATAAAAAGTGAGATGTTGTTTGTTTTTTATATGACAGAAAACATATTAAAAAATTATTTTAAGATTTGAGTTAGAATTCGAAGTGTATAAGTTTCTCTACGCATAGCACACACATGTGCGTGTGCTTTACATTAATAAAAAGAAAGTACACACATGTGCCCGTGCTGTTTACCAAACGGCACACACATGTGATGTGAGCAAATTTTTAATTTTTTATATGCACAGCACACGTGTGTGAGCTTAAAATGTTAGGATGTGCTGCACATGTGTGTGCAAATACGAACCCTGGTTTTCCTTTCTGAGTGCCTCTTTTAACGTGCTGGGACCCACCGCGAGGAACCCACCCATATGACCTAATACCCATTTAGCCGGACGGTGTTGTGCACAGCAAGGGCATTAAGCTTCTCGATGCACTCCAAGACTAAAGAGGATTTGACCTCGAAGGATGAGAGAGCTATGAGTGCCGCCTGACTATCGCTTAGTATAAGTATCCTCTCCCTTCGATAATTCCTACGAAGGTTAATCTCTGCGCAAAGACTGATTGCATAGACTTCCGCTTGGAAGATGCTGGGGAAAGTCCCCAAAGGGACTGAGAGTTTCAGCCTAGGGCCATATACTCCTGCTCCAATACCCTCAGGGGTTTTGGAGCCGTCCGTGTACCACTGTAAAGTGCTCGAATGGACGTGTCCCTCCAAGATAGGCGTGCTCCAAGTCGCCTTTCTGTATAGATCGACTTTGAAGTTTCTTTCAAAGACCACTACTCTGTGCATATCATCCCTAGGAAACAGTACTAATGGCAGCTGGGAGCCTAGCTTTTCCCGGTTCCTGGATGATAGCACTTTACCTTTTCCAAAACCCTCTCTCGCAAAGTTTAAGAGCGTACGTTTTGCCACCTGTTCAATCGTAATATGCAGTGGCTCCAGTTCAAGGACTACTTCCAGCGCTGCAGCCGGACATGTGCGCATAGCTCCCGTGATGCAAACACAGGCCAGACGTTGAGTCTTGGCAAGAGACTGTCTTGCCGTTGCCAAAGTAGTCCTGGATACCCAAGCCACCGCTCCATAAGTTACTGTTGGTCGTANAGCCGGACATGTGCGCATAGCTCCCGTGATGCAAACACAGGCCAGACGTTGAGTCTTGGCAAGAGACTGTCTTGCCGTTGCCAAAGTAGTCCTGGATACCCAAGCCACCGCTCCATAAGTTACTGTTGGTCGTACAATCATGGTGTACATCCATCTTAGGATCCTTGGGGTGCACCCCCACGTCTTCCCTGCTAGACGTTTGCACACCATCAGCGCTCTCGTAGCCTTGGAAGTGACCGCCTCCACATGAGTCCTCCACAGAAGTTTCGAGTCCAGGATAACACCCAGATACTTAACCTCTGTGACGACATTGACCGCGACCCCATCCATGGCTAGGTTCCTCATCCCCTCTAGGGCTCTTATCCTGGTAAAAGGAATAATGGCTGTCTTAGAAGGGTTAATATTAGGTCCCACCTCAACACACCACCTCCTTGCCAGATTAAGACCTCTTTGCACTATGTCGCATAGGGTACTCGCGAACTTCCCCCTAGCAATGATCACTATGTCATCCGCGTACCCTTGGCAGCGGATGCCATTGTCAGTGAGTCTCTGCAGGAGTTCGTCCACCACTAAACTCCACAGGAGAGGTGATAGCCCCCCTCCCTGCGGGCAACCTTTTGTTGTTCTAAGTTGTACTACGCTGTCACCTACTTCAGTTTCAGCAATCCTGGTATGTAGTAGCCTGGCTATCCATTTGCGGATGGTTGGCTGCACATTGCGTTTCTCAAGTACCCTATCGACGCCCACATGTGATGTGTTGTCGAAAGCCCCCTCTATATCAAGGAAGGCGCAGAGTACTGTTTCTCCACACTCCAGGGCACTCTGTATATCTGTGGTCAGCGCATACAGAGCAGTGTCCGTGGATATGCCCACTCTGTACGCATGCTGGTCTGGATGCAGAGGTGCCTCTTTCAGAGTGTTAGACCTAATTTCATTGTCGATAACCTTCTCCATTGCCTTTAGCATAAAGGAGGTGAGACTTATCGGCCTGAATGACTTAGTTAGGGAATAGTCCCTCTTACCTATTTTCGGGATAAAGATAACCCGCGCCCTTTGCCACACCTCGGGAATGTGGGCCAGCGCTAGACTGTCCCTCATTATGTCGACAAGGTGTGGAAGTAGGAGCTCCTCACCCTGCTTCAACAGCACTGGACTGATGCCATCCACCCCGGGGGCTTTGTACCTTTCAAAAGAATCCAACGCCCATCGTACTGATCGCCGGGTTATTAGGCATTTAGCCAGCTTCCAGTCTGATGTGGATGCCCTGACTGCGTGGAACACCGCATCTCGGGTTGGTGGAATGGCATCAGGGAAGTGGGCAGATAGCAGGGCGAGTGCTCTCTCCTTTTCGTTACCTGAATAAGTGCCGCCTGGTAGCCTAATGGCTAGCCTGGTTCCTGTACTGTCCTTCGCCAAGGCTTTGTGCAATCTAGCAGCCGCAGGGGTAGATGAGATGGTCTCACAGAAGGACCTGAAGCTGCTACGCTTGGCTTTTCTAATCGCCTTACTGTATGTTGTTATTAAGGTGGCTGAATACTCGTCCCAGTTCCCCGTGCGCTTGGCTCGATTGAAGAGTCTGCGCACCTCCTTCCTGAGTACTGAGAGCTCCCGTGACCACCAAGTAGGCTGAGACCTCTCCTTTGGCTTAGACACGGGACAGCTAGAGTTAAAGGCATCCAGTATGGAGCCATTCAGCTCATTTATTTTTTTTTCCACCTCTATACAGTCGACCTTTCCATATTTTACCCTCAAGCTAGGCAGGTTAGCCCTGAGTAGCTCATTGTACTTGGCCCAGTCGGTTTTCCTGGGGTTCCTCTTTATAAAAGCTGTCATTACCTCCGCTCCCAGTACAAATCGGATAATCCTGTGATCAGACAGGGAGGGCTCTGGTGAGACCCGCCACTGGCTGATCAAGGGGCTGGCCAATCCGTTACTGAGAGTGACGTCAAGTACTTCCTCTCTAACCCTAGTAACAAATGTTGGACTATG